>NC_065518.1:31829472-31837998 GCF_006386435.1 Epinephelus moara | reverse complement strand
TGAGACGGTTTCTGACAGTTTGTGCAGAAATTCTTTGGTGATGCAAACCGACTGTTGCAGCAGCTGTCCAGGTGGCTGGTCTCAGACGATCTTGGAGGTGAACATGCTGGATGTGGAGGTCCTGGGCTGGTGTGGTTACACGTGGTCTGCGGTTGTGAGGCCGGTTGGATGTACTGCCAAATTGTCTGAAACGCCTTTGGAGACGGCTTATGGTAGAGAAATGAACATTCAATTCACGGGCAACAGCTCTGGTGGACATTCCTGCAGTCAGCATGCCAACATGCTTCTTAAATTATATCACCGGCAGCGTTTCTAACTGATGCCAGCCTGTGGCGTATCATACCAACACGACACGTGCCATCCGGCCACATTATAAACTCACACCACCTGGCAGCATATCAAACCACTGCAAAAGATGGCTTTTGGCAGCAGTGTCTGACATCAAAATCACCAATAAAGTGGATGTATTGGACAACTTCGGAATGAGAAGACCAATCAATAAGTTGCCTGTCAGTTGGTATAACTTCATGTTTAAACTCTTTGTTTGTGTGTCAGTTTGAACAGAAACTGCACCAGAACTAAATGCAACATTGCATCTTTTTTTTCCCGGGGGCGTATCTATGTTTCCCAGGTTCTATGATCTCCATTTAACCTTGCTGCAAAAGGTTCTATGTTCCCCGCTTACACTCAAAAGGTGGTAAGCGGGGAACATAGAACCCGGGAAACATAGGGATGACCCCTTTTTGCTTTGGTTTGTGCCAAACAAACTCTACTAAAGGTGTGAAAGCACCCCCACCCTAAGTATGATATGACGTTGAACTTTTTGTTTCAATACAAGTTTTAAATTAAACACTAGTCCAGTTCAAAGACATATTGATGCTACACTATCACAGCTTACCTTGC
Organism: Epinephelus moara; assembly: GCF_006386435.1. NCBI lineage: Eukaryota > Metazoa > Chordata > Actinopteri > Perciformes > Serranidae > Epinephelus > Epinephelus moara. The sequence goes on along the minus strand of NC_065518.1, from coordinate 31,837,095 downwards.
ACCTACCTTGCACCTATAGTCAGTTTACATTTGTCAGATACTCAGCTCTGCATCATGTTTCATTGTTCTTATTGGCTGTCAGTCTTTCCAATTGTGTCCAGAAGTATTTTGGTCTACAGCCATTGATAACTCCCCTTTCATATTGAAAATGAACTAAGAGGTCCCAGTTTAACTTGCATTAACGATCTGGTCTGGCGATGCCAGGCTAGAAATATAGAACATGGGACTGAGGTTCCATACTTAAGTCAACTCCAGCAGCCAATCATTAAAGTCTTTCCTAAATCAGTCAAGTGCAGAGGAAGAGGGTGCAATGAGAGGAGCACCAGTCAAACCTCATACAATGAAGAACAACATTTAAGACGTTTCTCTTTGTTTCATATGTTAATTTGAGGAAGGTTACAGCCTCCTCATCGCTCCATACAGATCTGATGTCTTCATATGCCACTATTTTTTATTTCATCAGTAGGAGCTTGACTGGAAAATAAGTGATATGCTTCATCTTCAGCATCTTAATGATGTATTCACTAAATCTGTTGGCATTGCACTTTGTCACATCTTGTTTCTATCAACACAGCAACCTTTCTACCTTAGCCAAGCATTTTTTATTTATTTTTTTTCAAATTTCTGGCAGATGGACCTGGTGAATGTAAACTCATTTGAAGTTCTTCTCCAGACATGTTTAAAAGTTCCAGCAAGTAGGACTTAGATACATTGGCAGAAATGGAATATAAAATAATAACTATTTTTTTGTGTGTATAATCATGTAAAACTAGAAATATTGTGTTTTAATTACCTGAGAATGAACAATAAATACTGAAGGAATTCTAACCGGACAAAGTTTCAGCTGGTTGCAACCTGTAATCCTCACCGCTATCCCCCTTTATCTTACACACTTAACCTTTAAAGTTAGCCTACTAATATATTTTGTTTAACATGGTTTCAAACATCACAGTTGATAAAAAAATGTCAGGAACTAGATCTACTTTTTCTCTATCATTTGCTTTTGGTGAGTTTCCCTTTCACTTCCTGCTGTCCGCTTTCTCCAGTGCTGCTGCTTGGTTGACCAGTGATGTGTGCATCAAGATGGCTAATTAGCATTAGAGGGAAACACTCAGAGATTCAGCCATTCATGTTTCAGCCTCAGTCAGACCCAGAGTCAAAGGAGTCAGGAGTCTGTTGTGCACCAAAATCTGTAACTAGCAGATTAACCAGAGTGTTAAGTGTAGTTAACATCTTTTTTATGTTGTTAGCTTGGTAGCCTGTAGGCTAACTGGCAGTGGTTTACAAGCATTAGTGTTATTGAGACAAACAATAATATCTGCTATGATGGGGTTTTTGGTAGATAGTTGAAGGAAGCTCTAGGGTCCGGTTTACATAAAAAAACTGCACATTCTACATGATTGCTGTTAACTCTTTTACTATGCTAATGCTAACTCTGCTCTCTGTACTGACAAGTTTGCTCTGTGCTTGAGGTTTCAGGTTTCTTTGCCGGTGTCGATGTCTGTTTCCCTGTTGATATGTGTTTCCGGTATTTGACAGAGATTGACTTTCGTATTAGTGCCGTACCTAATCTCAAGCACCTACCCAGGAAATGAGCTTTGGTGCCCATTTCGCAGTGTCAAACAGTGGTACTACAATTTCTGTGGTCTTTCACATGATGCCCTGCAGCACAAAAAGACCCTTTCCCATTGAAAAAATCACCATCAGGATTTCAGTCCTATAACATTTGGGAAATCTAGAGGAGCCACAGGATCAAATCATTTTATCCCCATTCAAGTTAGCAGAATGCTAAACCAGAAGTTAGCCATTCAGCTGGCGGAAGTTAGATTACTGGACATATTTGATCAGGCTTGGCTGTTGTAAGTCTCTAGTGCACCTGCCCTATGTGCTGCACAATGCATATGCAGTGCCAAACATGCAGGTAATTTTATACATGGCAGTTGAATTAAATTAAATTTTGGCTTCAAGCTCCACTAAGCAACTTTCACAGGAATGAATGGGGCCCCACCACCAATGCTGTATCTTGTTCTCATAATACATCCAGGCCTAATCTAGCTAGCCCAGTGTACATTTGAATGTCTGATTTTGGGGATATGCACAAATATTGCCCCCTTCCGTAGAGGAATGTGAAAACACCTCTCTAGAGACAAATTTTGCACAGGCACAAGTCAATACAGTCAAGGTCGGACATTTTAGGGGACATAAGCAGAGCAAAACCACATTTTTGAGTGGAGGGCTACTTGAGTTTCTGGTTCTTTAGTTCTCTTTTTACTTAAATTTTGTCATGAATTTTGTCTTGGAGAATGCTTACCAAGTACAGTGCCTTGAAAAAGTATTCATACCCCTTGAACTTTTTCACATTTTGTGACCTTACAATCACAAACTTGAATGTATTTTGTTGAGATTGTATGTGATAGACCAACACAAAGTAGCACATAATTGTGAAATGGAACGAAAATGATATACGGTTTTCAAAATTTTCAGCGAATATAAATCTGAAAAGTGTGGCGTGCATTTGTATTCAGCCCCCTGTACTCTGATACCCCTAAATACAATCCAGTGCAATCAATTGCCTTCAGAAGTCACCTAATTAGTAAATAGAGTCCACCTGTGTGTGATTTACTCTCAGTATAAATACACCTGTTCTGTGAAGGCCTCAGTGGTTTGTTAGAGAACACCAGTGAACAACAGCATCATGAAGACCAAGGAACTCACCAGACAGGTCAGGGATAAAGTTGTGGAGAAGTTTAAAGCAGGATTCGGTTATAAAAAAATATCCCAAGCTTTGAACATCTCAAGGAGCACTGTACAATCCATCATCCAAAAATGGAAAAAGTATGGCACAACTGCAAACCTACCAAGACATGGCCGTCCACCTAAACTGACAGAGCAAGCGAGGAGAGCACTGGTCAGAGAAGCAGCCAAGAGGCCCATGGTCACTCTGGAGGAGCTGCAGAAATCCACAGCTCAGGTGGGAGAATCTGTCCACAGGACAACTATAAGTCGTGCACTCCACAAATCTGGCCTTTATGGAAGAGTGGCAAGAAGAAAGCCATTGTTGAAAGAAAGGCATAAGAAGTCCCGTTTGCAGTTTGCCACAAGCCATGTAGGGGACATCGCAAACATGTGGAAGAAGGTGCTTTGGTCAGATGAGACCAAAGTTGAAATTTTTGGTCTAAACGCAAAGCGCTATGTGTGGCGGAAAACTAACACTGCTCATCACCCTGAACACACCATCCCCACTGTGAAACATGGTGATGGCAACATCATGCTGTGGGGATGCTTTTCTTCAGCAGGGACAGGGGAGCTGGTCAGAGTTGATGGGAAGATGGATGGAGCTAAATACAGGGCAATCCTGGAAGAAAACCTGCAAAAGATGAGACTGGGAAGGAGATTCATCTTCCAGCAAGACAATGACCCTAAACATAAAGCCAGAGCTACAATGGAATGGTTTAGATCAAAGAATATTCATGTGTTAGAATGGCCCAGTCAAAGTCCAGACCTAAATCCCATTGAGCATCTGTGGCAAGACTTGAAAATTGCTGTTCACAGACGCTCTCCATCCAATCTGGCTGAGCTTGAGCTATTTTGCAAAGTTGAATGGGCAAAAATTTCAGTGTCTAGATGTGCAAAGCTGGTAGAGACATACCCCAAAAGACTTGCAGCTGTAATTGCAGCGAAAGGTGGCTCTACAAAGTATTGACGCAAGGGGGCTGAATATAAATGCACACCACATTTTTCAGATTTGTATTTGCTTAAAATTTTTAAACTATGTATCATTTCCGTTCCACTTTACAATTATGTGCTACTTTGTATTGGTTGATCACATAAAATCTCAACTCAACTCAACTCAAACTTTATTTATAAAGCACATTTAAACAACCAAGGTTGACCAAAGTNGGTTCCAAAACAGGTTAAAATTGTCGATAAAACCAAAGTTAAGAGCTTTGCAGGTGGACTGTAAAATCTCAATAAAAAACATTTAAGTTTGTGGTTGTAAGGTGGCAAAATGTCAAAAAGTTCAAGGGGTATGAATACTTTTTCAAGGCACTGTACTTGAATTATTTTTATGGTGATTTTAAACTTACATTAATTTACATTATACATATGTTTTATGTTTTCAGCTAAAACACCTACTGTTCACCTGTTTTCTGATGAAATACAACCAATTAAACCTTTTTATTTAATCTTAAAACCAACTATTACCTCCCTACAATATTACCTGAAATCGGCAGTAGCTGACTGAGTAAAATCTCCCTGTGGAGAACAACCACACCCATAGTATGTGCCAATTTCCATGAGACAACGCATACTTGTGACAAGCACTCAAACAAAGAAGGAGCCAAGAGACCAACTCTGAATATTAGACAGTGTGCACCAATTTCTCAATGAAAAATGGAATAGTGCAACATCTAGGTCACATGAATTCTCATGGTCCCCAAAAGAGCTCGCAACATAATATGTATTCCAGAGATGAAGAGAGCAGGAAAAGGGGAAATTGAAGTGAAGAATGAGAAAGACAAGAGACATTTCAACATCTTCCTTTTTTTTTGTTCTTTCTTCCATTTTCTCTTTTTTTCTCTTTTTACTCATACACATCAACCCCCCTCACTCTTTAACCTCTGTGTCACCTATCAATAATATATTGTCTTTTAGAGTCAGTGGATGATGGAGCTCTGTCATTCATATCTGCTAAGTGTCAGGGCTCCAGCTGTGCTGAGATGCACCCTCTGAATTCACAGCAGGAACTGCCAGCACAGGAAATGTCAAGGCTAAGCACTGGGAACAGCTTCTGAAGGGCTTTAGAGATTATCTTTGACCAGAACAGGGATGATCCATATTTCTGTCTTTTAATTAAAACTGGATTCCAATTCATCAGTGTTTTCAACCTCTGATTGTTTGATGAATAATTTACTGTTTGAACTATTGTGTAAGATGGGGCCCAATTATGATTAAATCTCACACAGTATTCAACGTATCGTCATACAACAGTTCTTTTGATTCCTACAAATTAGCACCCCATGGATGAAGTTACATCCTTAACATAAAGTTACGTAATTCACATGAAGTTGCAGAGGTTAGGTTTACGCAAGTAAAGTTAACGGGGTCACGTTTAGGAAAAGAAATACTGTTGGGTGTTTTTAGGTCTAGGCAAGTAAAGGTACTTTGGTTAGGTTTAGGGACAAGAAACATGGTGCGGACATACCTTAAAATGGAAAGTCTTGTGTTTTGTGACTCATCCACCACCCCAATATGCTTCCTAACTGGACTGCTCCGGACTGCTTTCTTTTTTGCTCCCCTTAGCACATTAATCACGTTATTGTAACCTTTCAAACTACGTGGGTTATGCACAAATTACAGGGTCATTATTACATAATATATATACACATTTTGGTGCATTACTTTTGGTAGGAAAAGGAATGAATAGTGCATGAGAACAGCCTGCTGTCTTACACAAGTATGTTAACTGTTGCCTTGAATTCAAGACTGGTGAATGACTATTTTCTAAATACCATTTCAGAAACAAAGATAAAACTTGGCAAAGCATTATATACTTTTATCATTGTTTTCCTATCAATGCTGATTATTAGAGCATTTAAAACTACAGCCTTAGAAACCCAGTGGGTGTCTCAAAAGTTTTGATTAGTTGAATGTTCAGGAGATGGGTTCTAAACACTGTGGTGATCCCCAGACTTGTCTGTTACCAACACCATGTGGTTGACATCAGTGTTTTTTCTACATATTTTCTACATCTTGCCAAGTTTTGGATATGTGATGCACTTCCCATTGTCTTGGAGGCTGTTCTGGCAGTCAGCTGGCTGACACAGGAGGTTTGTCAGCTGATTAAGCTCACTTGCCCCCTACACCAGGTTCATAGTGGACGGAGAAGCAGTGGGATTTGTCAGTCGTCATTCAAGCCTACACCTTGATGTTCACACCATTTCTTCAAGATGGTCAACCACTGATTCTTTGCCCTTTTCAAACACAGAGCTAATCTTTATCATGGGTAATCTCTCTTTCTTTGAACACTTTTTCATACATGTGTGCTGGCTTGACTCGGCATGTCAGCTCAGTATGGCAGGGATTTGCGTGTCCATTACAACAGGGCTATAGCTGCTTGAAGGTTGTCTTCAACTGACAACAGCTTGTCTTGAGTCGATGGCGTTTAAAAGCAGCGGGCTGATCCACGATTAAGTCCCCCTGTTATTTTCCTGCAAGTGTTTTTCCATCACACAGCACTGCAGGTAAAACAAGTTTACCTGTTGGAGTTGAGCTGTTTGCCGAGGTGCAGTAAGAGCCTGTTGTCTGCAGCTCTTCATCTAACATCTCACTTTTCACTTCACTTTTGTTTAGTTGTTTCTGTCTCTGTCTCTCTGTCTGTGCTTGTGTGTGTCTGCTAGTTTGCTTTGTGTGTGTATCTGCTTGTCTCCCTCGCTCTTTGTTTAGACACAACTGACAAATATGTGAGATAAGCCAAGCTTTTCTCATGCACTGTTTGTGTATTTTCCTACAAAAAGTAATGCACCAAAATTCGTACATATCCCACGTACTGATGAGCTAGTAATTTGTGTATAACCCACATATTTTGAAGGCTTCGATCATGTGACCAGTGCACTGATATGGGTAAAGAAGGAAATGGCCCCTGTAAGAAGGAGGGTTAGGGTGGTGGTGGGTCACAAAACACGGGACCTTCCCCCAGCAATTTCCCCCAGCTGACCGTTGTTAGTAACCATGTGAACTATGAGTCTTTTAAGGTATGTCCTCACCATGTAGTAACTTCACGTCTAAACCTAAAGACACCCAGCCATGTTTCTTTTCCTGGTCGTAACCTTCATAACTTTACGATAAGGATACAATGTAACCCCACCCAATGTAATTCGTGGGTCGCTTATTCATATATTTAGGTTATCATATGAACTGTTGTGTGTGTATTGTTGTAGGATATCATACTAACCAATGTTGAGAATACACTGAATAACTTTATTTAAAATACAAAATCAAAAACAACTAGGTTAGTTCTAATAAAAAGAGTGAATTATCAGTGTGTTCTCTACCCACACTCCCTCACAGCTTGTGGAAAAATAGCATATCCATATTTGTGCCTGCACCACCACTCATTAAACTGGTCAATTAAAAACACAGAAGAAGTACAATTTTACACACCATCTTGCACCGGCGAGGTTCTTCAACAGAACAGCTGTCATTACGCACCACCATTACACACAGCTGTGGCTATTAATAGCGCCTGTACAACTAATTCATCACATGTGCCTGCAAACCATCATCGCTGTAATATTTTAATTATCATTATAAAACGTCAGACAATGAATTTACAGTATAGCATCTTACTATACTAGTCCATACCCATTAGTAGCTTTGTCACCTTCTACCTATGCTAATCCTCAATGCCTATGTGCAATTTCACATAGATTAACCACGTCAGTGAGTAGAAAAACGTGGGACAGACAGAATGACTGACTGACAGAATGACACACTGACAGTTTCCGTGAATATGTACAGCATACCATACCATGACTTAGTCATACCAAAAATTAGGAAAAAAAACAAACATTGGGCCACAGGGGGAGCCACAGCGATCGGTCGCATTTTAGCCATTTTTAA
>NC_065518.1:31813370-31829451 GCF_006386435.1 Epinephelus moara | reverse complement strand
TGTACAGCATACCATACCATGACTTAGTCATACCAAACATTGAAAAAAAACAACAACATTCGGCCACAGGGGGAGCCACAGTGATCGGTCACATTTTAGCCATTTTTTAGCATTTTTCTTTTGTTATAGCGCCACCCAGTTGCCAATTAGAGTTACNCCAAGAGGGAACTTTAGATATTGGTCCCTAGATTATGTTCACCGAGTTTCATGCAGATCGCTCAAACTTCCTAGGAAGAGATCGATTTTAAGTGTTTTTCAAAAAATTCAAAATGGCAGAAAATCTATATAACCGCAAGTTTTTACTAAACTTGGTAGATATGTAGAACAGGACGCCTCAAGGTGACTGGAGAAATTTAACTCTATTTGGCAACTGGGTGGTTCATTCATTCATCTTCTAACCTCTTCATCCTCTTGAGGGTCGCGGGGGGGCTGGAGCCTATCCCAGCTGACATCGGGCAAGAAGCAGGGTACACCCTGGACAGGTCGCCAGACTATCACAGGGCTGACACATAGAGACAAACAACCATTCACGCTCACATTCACACCTACGAATAATTTAGAGTCATCAATTAACCTAGTCCCCAGTCTGCATGTCTTTGGACTGTGGGAGGAAGCCGGAGTGCCCGGAGAGAGCCCACGCTGACACGGGGAGAACATGCAAACTCCGCACAGAAGGGCTCCCACACCCGGGATTGAACCGGCAACCCTCTTGCTGTGAGGCTACAGTGCTAACCACCACACCACCGTGCCGCCCAATTGATATATCAAGAACAGGGAAATAATGGCTCAAATGCAGGCTAAATTAAATGATCATAAAATTCAACACTCATTAGCCAAATACTGTAATTAATTAGGCTATGCCTAATTTAGCCTATGAATGCACCTACAAACAGTATTTAAGACAACACTGTGTAGACAGCAAAATAAAAAAAATGCATTCATTTGACACTTCTTCTGAATATAATCTCATTAATCGTATTTCTATAACGTATGTATTTTATAACACCTTATTTTGAAAATTGAAGGTAGTCGCACAAGCTTCAGCTAAGTTTACTAAGTCCGTCGTTAGGTCCCCCTGTCAGCTCTATCTGGGCTGTTTGAAGGCATTATTTAATTAAAGTCAGTACATGGATGCACTACATTTGTAGCACTTACTGATGTGACCATGGAGATTAGAGCGACTGCCAGCTTGACAGCTGTATTGACTAGCTGTAGCTGGGTAGCTACCTCACTAACACTGCAAACATGCAGATAAGCATGAGTGGCATAGTAGTAGTCTTTAATAAAATGGAACTATTGTTTATTAACTTTTCAGCAATGTATTTCATAGTTTGCAACTGTGAGCACACATCCTGACTCTGCTTCACCGTCTCAGTTGTGATGCGCACCTTGGTGCCAGTGCTGAGAGTCTAGTAATGATGGGACCGCCCTCATTTCCCATCATGCCTGTCTAGTGCTGATCTAGTGTTAATTAAGTTGTTTAAAGTTTTCTGTTTGGCCTATATGCTCCAGAATGCTAATGTGGCTTTGCAAAGTCCCAGTGTTTATAATGTGTTTTTGTTTTGTTTTTTCAGAACATGGTGTTGGTAATTGTCATTGTTTTGCTGGTTTATAGTTAATCATTAGTGAGGTGGTTGCTACATTTCCTGAGACCAGCTGTTTTTGCTATATACATCAAGATGTCTGCAGTGTTTGTACTTCCAATGTGTAACTGCCACATCAACTTATAGCATTGGAACTATCATAATTGAATATAAATATCTGATGTGATTGACAAATAGGAATACTGTGGGTACAATCCTCTCTTTTTTACTTTAATCCAAAAAGCCAGATAAGATCCTCTGGTGAGCCTTTCCCTGCCCGCGGGCTGTACGCTTAACACCCTGTTAAGGCTGTTTAGTTGTGCTGTCTACAGTTAATGTATACTTGGTAGTAGTAGTAAATGTAAGTTAAATTGTGTCGCTGATGTAACCAGTTAGAACTCAAAGTGGTGATGACATCTTAAAATGTTGGCTATGAAAAGTGTCTTTAAAAAATTCTTAAAAGTTTTAACTTCAGGATTCCTGCATAAAACCCTCCCTGTCTTTCTTCTTCTACAGTTTATTTTGATAGACCAAAAAGTATGCCCATGTCTGTGATCTAATCTTTTCACCTTCACCTATAATGGACTCTTTTTTCGCCTTTATGTTAATGTTGAGTGTAGCTACACTCCAGTACTCAAAATTTCCTGGGAGAGGACTCCCAGACCCCCCTGTTGATTTCTTTCACCAGGGCATGGGGAGACTATGAAGGTGACCCTTATTTTTACACATTGAACACATAGGGGCAACCCTGTCCACAGCACGTCCAACGTTAACAAACCAATTGGTTAACATAGGCGCAAAAGGGAAGTGGGCAGTTCTTCTCTGAAAATCTGCACATCCGTGTCCAGTGTGAATCTGCCTTAGTCAAAAAGAGTTTCCCATGTCTTCATTCTGTCTCTCAAAGCCGGCATCCAACCTTAATCACCTTCAACACCTCCACAACACACATTAACTGCATACTGTATCCTTTCACTGCTTCCATTGCTGATCTACCCACTTTATTGTTTACATTTTGTTACATGGAGAGCAGGTCCTCATCAACAGAGACCGCCATGTTGCACTGCCTGTTTCTACATTAGCCCAGAAAGGACAAACCAACCACCAGCTCTAGATAGGGACATTTGCATTTTCATGTCGGCCACTGTAGTTAGCAGGCCCTCCAAAACAACAATGTTGCTAAAACACAGACTTTTTTTAACCTGAAACTACTTAATTCAGTATTTTTATTGGTGTAAACCACCAGTCCTTTTCTCTTGGAGAGGAAGAGACCTCTGCGCATAATTCAGCTCACACCTCTTGAACGTCTGGATCTTAAGTTATCAGAGAAACAAGGTGAGCCCGTTTGCGACTTGCCAAACAGCGTCAGAAAACACTGATTTGTAACATCAAACTTTTTATTCAGTGTATTTACTGGTTTTAATCACCTGGTCTGTTTGTTTTGGAGAGGAGGAGACCTCTGCAGATAATTAGGCTAATGATTAAAACCTCCTGAACAATGACCACTGAAAGTGATTTGATTTAACCTAGCGTCATGAATCCCTCCTGATCTCTCATTCATTCATTCATTTACTCATTCTGTTTACTTACCTGTCTCATCCTTGCTGCCTGATTATTCTGATCTCTGATCCTTCACCCCTTACCTGGCTAAGTTTACCTTCTTTGTTTGCCGACCTTGTTTTGATCTCAGCCTGTGTATTGGATTAATTGGATTGATTTTTGGACTTGTTGGTAACTAAGTATTTTAGATCTGTGTGGGTTTCTGCTTGTTCTGTGCCTGCCAGTGTTACATACTTTCTGCTGCCGTTTCTCTGATGACTGCTAGGTGCTGGACAGGAAACCCCCAATTTTACGCATCTAGACAAACTGGTTGTTAAATATTTTTCTTATTTCGAATATTAATTACAATGAATATTTTATTAAGAGTTGTTCAGGGTGGTTTGCTGCCTTCAGGGTACACTGTTATTTGCTGTAACCTCTTTGCATGGCTTTAGACTCACATTTATGACATTTCAGAATGCAGTCAGTGGGACGTGAGAGGTTAGCAAAATACAAATAGGGCCACAGCGGGAGTTCATGTTGGTGGACAGACAAGATTGAAAAACAAAAAAATAAAATGTCAGATTGCCTTTTTTAGGGCGTAGCATTTTGTCTGGGCAGCTTCCCTTCCATTTTTCCTTTCAAACATGTTCCTACATCTGAATTTTGTAAAAACTATACATATGTATGTATGTATATATATATATTATGTAGTAGAGATGCACAAGAAAAGTAGCAGCCACAAGCAGAAAAACAAAATGGAATCTTACTGTGTATTTCATAACGAGTCCTCAAAGCCATATGAAAAACTCATATATGACAGTTAACGGACGCAGTTTTGTAAACATGGATAACATTGTGAAATGGTTGGAGTTGACCTAAAACTATATGGTTAGGTTTAGGCCACAAAACTCCTTGGTTAGAACATCATGGTTTGGCTAAATATAAGTATGTTAGAAACTAACATAACCTGCACATACTATGACATTCTATGTTAACTTCTTAAAATTACTCAATGTTGATTTTTGGTTTCACATAGCACACAAACAGTAGGCTCCTGGATGAAAGTCCTATTTCTTAGAGTTGTCCAACCAAGTCAGTTTTGTCTTTCTTACTAAGGCCAGTAGCCACTAGAGGTCGCCACTAGGGGTGGGCGGATCGATATCAATACTCTTGATACTACATTTTCATTTTGAAGGTCGATCTTAGTGTCAATGGGATCAATACCAGGAAAAGGTCTCTCTATGTCGTACCTGTTTGTATTTCAAGAGTTAAACTGACTGTGCAAACAATGTGTCGTTGTCGTGAACACATCTAGTGCATATACTCTTTGCTACTCCATTGCTTTTGTGTTGCATGCATTCAAACAACGTACTCCAGACGCGGCAGTGTCTTCTTAGTTTCATTTCACTTCATATCTGCAGTAGGAGGATGATAAGCTCGTTTCCCAGCCCTTATGTTTACTGCTGGGGACTGATGCAAACCCTTAATTGTACTATGAATCGAACCGTTTGAGCAAGACTGTAGCTGTCCACAGATGTTCAATGCAGAAATTATGTCCGAGTCTATCTAGTTTAGTCTGAGTGGGCGGAAGTTCGCTGCATAGATCAGCCTCTCATTGGGCGGAACGTGCCACCCGCTGAAGTCCCGCCCTACCACCTCCGGTTGTGTAGCAGTTTTCAACCGTTTTCAACACGTCCTTTACTAACTTTTGCTGTGTTTGATCTTGTGGGGATGTAGCCATTTTTCTGCCATGGTTCGCGTCCTGTAGGTGATATTTTTGTGGGCGTGTTACACGAAAACCTGTTTCCCCCCGGCAATATTTCTGCAAGCGCACCGTTGCTGTGGCACCGCCAAGAACGATTGTGATTGGTTGAAAGAAATACAAGCAGCCGGAGCATTTTTTTCTCCAATCTTAAAGTGAGAGTCGGCCCAGCCAGACCTTTCTTTTCTTGAGAAAGGTCTGGTGAGTGAGTCTATCTAGTTTAATCTGACTCATAATTGCAGTGATAGTTTAATTATGGAGCTACATTTGTTTCTTTATTATTCAATCAAACAGAGTAGGTTTTGCAATCAAAAAAAAGATTTGAGAGCAAAAGTATCAATATTGCAATCAAAAAATGTTCTATTGCAAGTAAAAAAATAATTGCTTAAAAAATGCAAATCCAAAAGTTTTGTTTGCAAATCCTAAAGTTTTGTTTGCAAATCCTAAAGTATTGTTTGCGAATCATTTTTTTTCGTTTGCAAGTCAAAAAGCTTTGCAAGTAAAAAGTTGAACCTGGTGGGCGGGGCCTAACTGAAAGCTGTAAGACATGTCTCTATTGGCCAGTCTCAATCGGAATGACAGCTTGCAAAGCATTTTTTTTTTTTATTCTTCTCTCGGTTGGCGGATTGCAAACAATTTAAAGGTGCATACCGCCACCTACTGTACAAGAGTGTGCAACATCATGTCATTTAGCCTGTTTCTTAAATTCTACTCATCAGCCTAGTACGCTTGCAAAGTAACATGGGAGTTCTGTAGTTCACAGGGGAGCTGTGGCGAAAATCAATTCTGAAACCGAAGTTTTTCGGCCTCCGGTTTCCAAAAAAAATTAATCTATACAAGTGGTGTGATAAAAAAAAAAAGATATCCACATGAAACCGCAAAACCCGCTACCAAGTGATGTAATACACATGTCAAAGCAGTAGGTGGCAATGCCCACTCAATTGTGACATTATTGTATGCATACGATATCGATTTTGTATCTTACAGATACCATACAGATGCTCCCCATTCAATTTAAAGCAGAGCTGATTTGAGTAAAGGCATGAGAGCAAATCGGGGTATATAAACGGTTGGTTCTTCAGTTGGCAGTTACACCTAGAGTAAAGCTACTGAAGACCAGCAATATCACCGTTTGTTTTCATTTATTCTTTCAGGTGGGTAAATGTCACCTGAGCACCTTCAGATTTTATCAGTAGTGTACCCTTAATAGATAATTTGTTTATATGTATTGTGCTTCGTGATATTGTTTGAGGGAACTGTAACGTAAGGTAACTACATACAAGTGGATGCAACCGTCACTAATGCTAGCGTAGTTCCTCAGGGATCTGTTATTACTTTAATTTTGACACTCTGACCCGTGACAACACATTAACTAAGGTTGTAAGAGGCGACAGAGCCTTTGGGGCGGCTGCCCCTAGGCTCTGGAATAGCCTGCCCCTGCACATTAGGTCTGCCCAGACCCTAGAGGTTTTTAAGTCTTTTCTTAAAACCCACTTCTTCTCTCAGGCTTTTAACTCAGGTTGAGCTGGACACCCAAACATTTTAGCTTATTTTGATCTTATTTTATAACTCTTGTATTTTATTTTATTGTATTGTATTTTATGTATCTTATGGTTATTATTGTGGTGTACTATTAGGTACCTCATTGTATTTGCTTGTTTATTTCTATTGACCTGTTCAGCACTTTGGTCAACCTTGGTTGTTTTAAATGTGCTTTATAAATAAAGTTTGAGTTGAGTTGAGTTGAGTAAGGACTGTAACTGTTGGTAGCTGTTGTTGATTTTGTTAAAATATGTTGAATTGTAATTTTATAGGTTATTGTTTGTCGGACGATCAGCTGTCACTTGTTGCCGTAGTAATAGTAAACATTCACATACAATATATGGCACCATGTCAAACCCACCAATAGAAACTCTTCTCTCATCCATCAGCGTAGGCCCCGCCCATTAAGTGCAGTTGAACTTGCAAGCAAAACTTTAACTCGCAAGCAAAGAGGACTGATCTGCAAGCAAAACTTTTTAACTGGCAAGCAAAACTTTTTAACTCGTAAGCAAAGAGTACTGATTTATAAGCAAAATGATCATACATTTTTACTTACAAACTTGATTTTTGATTGCAGTTCAAGAAATATGCTCTCAAAACAGTTTTATATGATTGCAACAAAAAGACACAAAAATACCTCCATATTTAATGAAACTTGCAGCTGCAACCAAGACAAGCTAGGAAGAAGGAAATGCTTCAGCATCCAGACCTCTGACACAGAGACTGAGTTCACTGGCAGAGTCTGTTTAGAGAGGCTCAGACAAGGAAAATCCAGGTAAAGCACCCTAATGAAATCAATATTTGAGTCAAATCAGACCTATAGCTTTGGTTGATGTTACACTTTCAAACTAGAGTTGGTCATCATTAGCTGTTACTCAAGCAGACTGAATACTCACCTCATAAATCATGGCACACTGCTTTACCCTACATGATATTACCTTTGCCACTTTTACTGATATAAAGTATCATATCAGTTTCGATATCTGCGATTCTGGCCCTGTAATATTTGGTATCAGATCGAAACCAAATTTTTGCAGCACCACCCACCCCTACTTGCCACCTACACCTAGAAAAAGACATAAATATGGGTGGTTGTGTTTTGGAGGAGGATAGTCTCTTTATATCATTGAGGGTAGGCTGAACAACAGGTATACCTCTCTGTATAATGCTATACAGTTTAACAATGGCACAAACTACATCCTCTAAAATGACCATAGAGGTGAATCAACACCACTCCAGATCTGGCCACTGAGTGTAGTATTGATATTTTTTAATAGCTGTTACGCATTCAGTGCTTTCAACTTCCGGATCTAAGCCCAGGGTGGAAACTGTGGAGCATGCACAGAGCACCAAGGCCAGTTTGGGCCTGATTGACTGTACACATGCAGGAGGAATTTGACTCCCAGTTACATTATCAGGGTGTGTTAGTCCGACTTTGAGATATTTGATTTAGTACAATTTCAGTTGGACTAACATCTTAGCATGCTTTTTAAAAGTCCAGATTTATCCAGACAAACACAATATAATGTATTTTCTCTTATGTCATGCAAACATAGCTACTGACTGATACAGCTGGGTGTAGTTGGGTAGAAAGAAAATAGTTCCTACATGAAACTGCTCACAACAAGACATTGCTGTTGAGTTTGTTTTTTTTGTTTGTTTGTTGTTTTTTTTTTATAATCACAGAGAGTGGAAATAAATGTTCGTTCAACAGTGGCCTCAGGCGCTTTCTCTACATGGACGTCATCAGACTGTATCTTAAGAATAAGCGACAACACTTATTCAGACTAAAGCAGTGGAGGTAAACCAGAAGGCCACAGAAAAGACTGCTGTGTATTTCAAACACCTGTATAGGAACGATGATCATAAGGCAAGAAAAACAGCAAAGCTTGAACTCTAAACATTTTTTTTCCTTCCTCAAACTTAAATAAACCCATTCTTCGTTCCTAGCTCTACACCAATTACTTTCACTGGCACTATCAAAGCAGTTGGAGCTGCTTCAGTAACATCCAATATTAACACATAATAATGCTGAGCTGGAGAATCTCCAAGATAGGGCAACAATTTGCTTGCAAAAAGATTAGGGCTAGTTGTGCAGAATAAATATATGAATATAACAGAGTGCAGACCATTAGACATCCTCAACACATTTAGTGCTGCAAACAAGCCGGGAGGGCTGCTGTGTGTCCCTGCTTCATTGGCTACATTTACTCCCTAAAGGTAAATAGCAGGGGAATGAAACTTAATTATTCTGTTTAAACATATTATTTTGGAAGGACAATGCAGTGGGCTGTGCTGTGTGGATATCTGACTAACACCAAAGACTGCAAAGGACAAAAATCTGGTGGCTTTGCATGGACTGCTGTTTTTGTCAGAGCCACAAAAAGTATGAAGCTAAAGCAATGACAGAAAGTTTTGGCATTGAAAATCATATTTGACATTGAAAAAGGAAACATTGGCAGTGAGTTCCACTGAAAAATAAAACTGAGGTATTCAAAATTATTTTACTTTATTTTTATTTTTGCATTCTGATGATTTCAATAACAGTCTTCAGATTCTTCATGTTATTTTTTGTGTTAATTATTACATTTTTTGTTCCCCCTTTATTCACTCTTTTTTCAGTTTCAACTTATTGTCACTTTTGGTGTGGAGGGAAGGAGTTTGAGAAGAGGGGCGAGGACAACATGATTCAGGCTGTTCTCATATGCTGCGTCTCATAAGTTTTCCCAGGAAAAGTAATGCACATAGTCCCAAGTGATGATGAGTCAGGAATCCATGATCCATGTATTTAGGAAGGCTGCATTCACGTGACCAACAGTAGTAAAGACGGAAGCAGCAGGCTCCAAAGTAAAAGTCCAAGATTTATTGGACCCATCCACCTCCCCTCATGCCCGCCCTGTAGGGACCTTACAGCTCCAGCCAGTGCGATATTATTCTGCCGCAAAAGGTGCCTTTGTGTGTTGGTTTCTGACAACCAGATCACTAACAAAGCACTGGTATCTGATGAGCTCTGAATGAGAGCAGGCTGTGTATTTTGGAAGGCGGTGATCACGTTACAAATGCGCTGATGGGGGTAAAGGAGGAAGTTGTCCCAAGCGGCAGGTTAGGAAGCAGGTTATGGCATTGGAAGGGTCACACAGGATTTTCCTCAGGAGACTGGTGATCAGAACCGTGTGAATTTTGAGTTAACTTTGAGTCATTGAAGAGAAATCCTCACCGTATTTAGTAACAGTAACTTTACATTAATTACATAACTTTTGGTTAAGGACCAACACATTCTTACTCCAAAGTTGTAACATATCAACATTCGGTCATGGAATTTCCATGTCAACATATGGCATGCAAGGTACCCTGGGTGCGTTGGTTGTTGATGTTCTGGGACGCCATTTCTATGTAAGCCTGTTACATGTGTTGTCTATTTTCAAATAAACGCACTACGTCGGTACAACACTGTGAATCGGCGTTGTTTTCCTTCAACAACAAACACATGCATTTACTTTTAGCCAACACATACATGTGATTACATTTTGAAAAATAGAACAGGGTTTGGCTTTATAATCTTACAGGAAGTGAACACAGGCCTCCCAGGTGAAAGTCGGTGGATGTTTGACTCGTCCACCACCCCTACCACCCACCACCCCCAGACTTTCGCCCCCTAAACTGAAGATGTTGTGCCACATTTCTCCCTGATGTTGCTGGGTGCCATTTGTAGCGGAACTTTTTTTGTGCTAATGTTTCCTTTTCTTAAAGAAAAAAAATATTTTCAATGCCAAAACTTACTGTCACTCCTTAAAAAAGCTAAATGTGACAAAGAGGGTATATATATTGACTTTAAATCTGACAGATATTTTTTCTCTTTACGTCTTTGTTTATGACACTCTCCTACATGATGCTCTTCATCTGATGGCAGTGACAATGTGACAGTCAGAGTCTGCTAACAACCCAGAGGCTGCCGTTCAGTAGTGGGTTAATGTGTCTTCTGCAATTACAAAACACATTGAAGATGGAGCAACAAGGCGCTGGCAGGCTGATTCATCTGAATCAACAATTCAAACAGAAGTTTGATTGCAGTGACTGGAGGAAACATTATGCAGGGGTGAACATCAAACTCCAATAATAAATACATTAATGCTGCTTCTGATGAGGTTATTGGCTGTGAATAATTCAATATTCATCAATGCGGGTTTGAAATGAAAATTCAAATGAGAGATGGAGATTATATTGTTCATACAGTGCTAGTGAGAATATTGCCTTTTAGCTGTCAATACAACAAGCTCTGCTTTATTGCCTTCAGGATACCAGGAGGATATATTTGGTATGTTTGTTTTTTTATGAGCTGGGTGCCTCTCTGTTTTCTGGTCAATGATTGGATGAGTTTTGCATACTTAACCCAATCTGACTATTGACCTAAATATCATTTTCAACATTCACCATCTGTGCGAAGCCCTGTAAATTCATCTCGACTGGCTGTCTCTCTGTCTCAGCTTCATTAAAATTCCACACCTGTCTCTGCAGTGCTCTCTGCAGTTTTCACCTAAAATACCAGGGAAAAGCATCCAGTCTCGGGGGGTGATTTTTGTTCCAGCACACAGTGCCTCATCTGCGGTGTCACCTCATTGACAGTGAACAGAAAAAATAACTGAGTGGCTCAGGTAGTGGAGCACAGCTGTATTTGTCGTCCAAAGTACAGGAATTTCCAGTGACAGTACAGAGCTGGTAGTTTCTCTCACAATGTGGTTAGGGACTGTATGAAAATTATTGGGGAGGGAGTCTGAGCATTAAGTATCACTTTATGGAAACTCAAACGCCCCAACAGATATATTAATAGTTTTCTTTGCCTTGACTTAGATAAAGAAAAGATAAATATTATATCGAATTGGTATGATGCTGGCACATCATGCTCAGTCTGATTTATCTGGATCTTTTTATATTTCTATCCAATATTTTATTTCATAACTATTATTTTTTGAATATGTAGTTTGAAATATATAGGTTTAAATGATAAGTCAAATAGATTCTTCTAATTTTGTCATAGATCATACCTCAAAAAGTCCCCCCTCTTCCCTATGGTATTGGTTTCTTCAGAACATTGCAGCTGGTATGCATGCACAGGGCATAAAATACCCAGTGAGCAGCAGTTCTCTGGATGAAAATGCCCCGTTGATGCCAGAGGTCAGAGGGGAACGGCCAGAACAACGCGTTGAACCTAGAAGCAGAAGACCATGCTGGATGCCACTACTGTCAGCTAAGAACAGGAAACTGAGGCTACAATTCTGCAGGCTCACCAAAATTGGACAATAAAAGATTGGGAAAACATTGCCTGGTCTGATGAGTCTTGCTTTCTGCTGCGACATTCAAATGGTAGGGTCAGAATTTGGCATAAACAACATGAAAGCATGGATCCATCCTGTCTTGTATCAACGGTTCAGGCTGGTGCTGGTGGTGTAATGGTGTAGGGGATATTTTCCTGGTACACTTTGGGCCCCTTAGTACCAACTGAGCATGGTTTAAACACCACAGCCTACCTGAGTATTGTTGCTGACCGTGTCCATCCCTCTATGACCACAGTGTACCCATCTTCTGATGGCTACTTTCAGCAGGATAACGCACCATGTCACAAAGCTCAAATCATCTCAAACTGGTTTCTTGTACATGACAATGAGTTCACTGAACTCCAATGGCCTCCACAGTCACCAGATCTCAATCCAATAGAGCACCTTTGGGATGTGGTGGAATGGGAGATTCGCATCATGAACGTGCAGCCGACAAATCTGCAGTAACTGTGTGATGCTATCATGTCAATATGGACCAAAATCTCTGATAAATGTTCACAGTACTTGCTGAATCTATGCTACAAAGAATTAAGGCAGTTCTGAAAGCAAAAGGGGTCCAACCTAGTACAAGCAAGGTGTACCAAATAAAGTGGCAGTACCAGATTTTTTTTTAATATACTCTTTGTCAAAATTATAGTACCTTACAGCAGTTGGGCTACTTCTCATAGAAACAAAAGAAGAAAGGAAGTGTCAGTCTTTACAATAGCTACTGTATGTCCCTCCCACCCCATCCCACGTTCCTAACATCTCAGATTTCTCTCCTCTTCCCTCGTTTCCCCCTGCCTTTTTACTTTTGTATAATACCTGTTTTCTGTATTCTCTTCCATCTTGCATCAAATAGTTTAGTTTGATTCCTAATGCTGTGCTTTATCATCTCCATTTTATAGATCTTGTTAACTGTATCCTTTCATTTGCTTAGTTGTAGTGCCTCCGGTTTCAACCAGTTTTTTGTTAAGTGCTGCTACTCTTAAAATTTCAAAAAGATACTTATCAGTTTGTACAGAGAGTAGCTGTGGTGTTCAGCTAAGTAATTGTTAATGTTAGTAAATGTTCGGGCCCCAAAATTAGTGAGCACTGAAAAATGCTGTCTATAGCTTCTCTTATTTCTGTCCAATATTGCTGCAAAACCGGACAGGAATAGAATATGTGGGTATAGTTGGCTTCTACCTCCCCACATTTTCACTAACAGCTTGGAGCTCTCTCCCTAGAGTACTTTGAATGGATAACAGGTGTTAAAAATAAGCACATTTGAATTTACAAGAATATTCTCTCCAAATCAATGAACTTGTAATTTTACATGTATTATTATATATTATAATATCATATTATTATTATATGTCCTTCCATATGTCTGGAGATACTACTTTTACTACCTTTAATTCTTTCTCCCAGATGCTGATTGCTTTAATTTCCTGACCTCTGGATTCTTCATCCAAACTTTGATAAATCTGACCTAACATGTTTTTTGTGTTAGCTCTATCAGATATTTTTCATTACGCAGGCTATTAAAGGATTGATCTCCGTTCATTCATTCATTCGTTCATTCATTCATTCATTCATTTTCTGTAACCACCTATCCCGTTAGGGTTCGTGGTGGGGGGCTGGAGCCTATCCCAGCTGACACTGGGCAAGAGGCGGGGAACACCCTGGACAGGTTGCCAGACTATAACAGGGCTAACAAATAGAGACAGACAACCATTCACACTCACAATCACATCTACGGACAATTTAGAGTCACCAGTAAACGTAGCCTCCATGTCTTTGAACTGTGGAAGGTATAAAGTGGTTTCTGGCACAACTTCACCGATTCACAAGGTGCATGGAGAGTGAGGAAACACTGGAAAATGTCAAAAGAGCTCCAGCAACACTTGTGGTATGGAAAACAACTTTATTGACCGACACGTTTCGGCTTGTGGCCTTCATCAGGGTCATCCTGTGGAAGGTAGCCAGAGTACCCGGAGAAAACGCACGCTGACACGGGAAGAACATGCTAACTCCACACAGAAGGGCTTCCCTGCCCCAGGGTTCCCCCAGGAGAACCAGGAACCCTCCTGCTCTGAAGCGACAATGCTAACTCTTGCACCACCTGGGTGGATCTCTGTCGCTGTTGTCACGATTCAGTTCAGGAGAGGTGGACCCAAATGCAGAAAATAAGGTAGGTTGCAGTTCTCAACACAAAGTGAGCTTTAATACAGCTGGGCAGTTTTAAAAAAAAGCAGGCAACTCAAAAAAGGAAGGAACACAAACAAAATCCAAACCAAAAAACCAGGAACAGAAACGATGACCAGGGGTGGTGCAGGATGATGGCAGGAAAGAGAGACCCAGAGATATGCAGAGGTGCGAGAATGCACAGAAGTACACAGACAGACTGACAAAGGACAAAGGGAAACACAGGTATACACAGAAGACTAATTGCAAAGACGAGACACAGATGGAGAAGGAAGACATGGGCACCAGGAGTGAAACAGGGATTGGCTGATAACAAGGGTGGAGCAGACAAGACTAATAGAGACAGAGTACAAAGCGTCATAATCTGAAAGCCACGCCCCCAAAGGGGAAACGAGGCCTGCTTTCCCCTCCGCTTCTTCGCTCATTCGCTATCATTCTGCCTCCGCAGTCGCACCTTCAAGTCTCCACGACTGAATTGCTAGCTAGCTAGCTAAAATTATTAGCTATAGCTAGCTAATAATTAGCTAATAATAAGATGGCAAAGGATTATTTTAGCAAGCTATGCCTACCAGACAGGCAATGGTATATTGATAAGCTTAACATTGCCGGTCTACCTCAGTGTCCCTTCTCCTTACCTTGCTCGTCTTGGAAAAAACATGATGTGGAGATTCTTTTTAAAGAAGATGAGCATTTCGGCATGTTCAGCTGTCAGCCTGCTCCTACTACCAGGCACACGTTGTTGTTTTGAGACATGCCTGTACATGCTGGTAGATTGACATACATAAATACAGTTAAAGCTATGGTCTACGTTTAGAAAGATTGATCATTACTGTTAACATTATTTAGATGGTGGTTATGCCAATTGTGCTAACTACACAATGTGAAGAGCAAAAGGAACCAAAAAAATCCATTCTCTCTGGCAGCTGCAGGCCTGCAAAGAAATTGACCAATCACAGCCATCCGGTCTGCATGGGAGTTACTCCTTGCTCAAATTTGCACTCTCTCTCTCTCTTACCCTCCGTCCAATCCCTTCGCTCCATTTTGACACTCCTCTACTCCTCGTCCCAACCCCCCTCCGCATTTGAAAGTACGAGTGGCCCTCGGGATGGGCGTGCTGCAGTTTGTTTACAATGGTTGCTAAGCTACTAAGAGCAATGCTAACATTAGCATCTGGTGGTATGTAGACAGCTGAGACGGTGACAACACTCAGTTCCCGGGGAAGGTAGAATGGTCTGCAGGATATTGAGAGAGCCTCAAGGTCTGGACAACAATGGTGAGCAATGATCCTGCTGTTGTTACACCAGTTGTTATGGAGATAAACACAGAGCCCCCCTCCTTTCCTCTTACCAGACTCGATGTTTCTGTCCTGCCGGTGGCTAGTGCGGCCCACTAGCTGCACCATAGCATCGGGTATGAGCGGGTGAAGCCAGCTTTCCGTTATGATCATAATCTGTAATCTGTACGTAGCGGTTAGAGGCAATCAATCTCCAGTTCGTCCATTTTGTTCAAAATAGATCTGGTGTTTGTCAGGAAGATGCTTGGCAGTGACGGAGTGTGAGGGTACTTCTTTAGCCTAGCCAATATCCCCGAGCAGCGCCCGCGCTTCTGCTTTCGTTCCCTCCGGCGTCTGCTTCGCATACTCGGGCAGCAGATCCAGTGACTCCGCAGGTCTGCCGATTGCGTCCAGGATGTTGTGTGCCTTTTGAAAGTCTCTCGTGATGTCAACCTTGCACTTCCAGCCGATGTCGATAATGTCCTGCCGACTATACACAAAATCTGCTCGACATGAGCAGAAAAACGCAGACAAAACTACATATATGAGAAAGCTAAGAGCAGCTGCACTCTCGCGCGCCGCCATTTACTGTCTCCTCAGTTCCTTTGACCGATGGAGAAAGCTCCGGCAAGATCTCGGCCTGAAATGTGATGCTGATACAACGGAGTTTTTGTTGAACAGGTAATATTTCGTTTTTATTGTGGATATTGTGACATAGATAACTGTATGCTGTATGTAACTGTATGTTGCTATGCGGTAGGGTGTGTGTCATTAGGAGGCTCGGAGGGGAGGGGGAAACGAGCTCGGACGGGGAGGGATCATGGAGCACAGAGGGAGGGGTGTGTGTGTGTGTGTGTGTGTGTGGGGGGGGGGGGGGGGT
>NC_065518.1:31808236-31813359 GCF_006386435.1 Epinephelus moara | reverse complement strand
TCTAAAAAATACATTTGGAGGGTTTGACAAAGTGTTTGCTGCACACATAGGCATACCGAGTGTCAGGATTCCACAGTTTCTTCCCTGTTGAAGCCTCACGTTTTATTGCCTGTATCCACTTTTGTCTTCTACAAGGTTCCGTTTTTCTGTTCGGTAGCTGATAAAAGCTAAGCTCTGGGTTTTTATTGGCCGTGCAGCCCACCACACAGCAACTTTTTGGCATTTGGACTTCGGGAAAACTCAACAGGCTGGAGACGGAGGGGGAAAGTGTGAGGGGAAAGCAGGCCTCGTTTCCCCTTTGGGGGCGTGGCTTTCAGATTATGAGGCGTTGCGCTCTGTCTCTATAGACCGTTTCAAACTGGACAACAAACATCCTAAATGGGTCCCTTTGTGTTTGAATGTATGTTAATGCAGAAGCTGACAGGAAGTAAACAGGGACCAAAGTTGTTGTCCTAGCAACAGAATAGCAATGAAATGGTCCATACAAAACAGGTGTGAAGGGAAGACTCCGGGAACAGGCAAGCCTTAAGACAGGTGTGATAGAAAACAGGCGGGAAAACTCACAAAGACAGGAAGTAAAACCAGACATGACACATGAGGAGAGAACCTACAAAATAAAACAGGAAGCAGATTAAATACAAGCAAAACAACATGAAACAGGGAACACAAACAAAACTCAGAAACAAAGTCCTTGAGATAATAGAAAATAAAACCAAAACCCAGGATCATGACAGCTGTTTTATTTATTCCCATTTCTTTAATCAGGTAACTTCTAATTTGTAGGTAGGCCTATTTATATAAGTGCGGTGGTAGGTCATATCATTTTGATAAGTTCTCAAAAAAAATGTATGCCTTTGTCCATAACTATGTGATTGTATTTAGTCAAGCCTTTACTTACCAGATTAGTACTACCAGATTAAGTTAGTAGCCATTTTAAAATCTAGTTGCTTACAGCCCTCTAGCTTGCTAGCGTGACGTGACTGTGACGGGGTCAGTTTTTATGGACTAATGTATGTTTTGTTTTTAACCTTGTGGTGTTAAGTGTTTTTAGTGGATTTTAGTTGCATGTAGTGTTTTGTCCAACTGGCCCTGAACTGCTCACGGACTCAAACTTTTTAAGCAGTGGCAGAGCAGACAACGGCGGCAGACACCACACAGCAGGAGAAACGCCTGGCAGCAGGAAGAGCCAAGTCAGAGGAGCAGGCCAGCGGAAAGGAGACCACCACCGCGGTATGAGAGCCTCCAGGAAGCCAGCAGGATGCTAGGCGGGGACGCAGTGCAGGCCCGAGAGACGACCGGGGCGGAGCCGGGAAGGGGACGGCAGGAGCGGGGAGAAGGAGCCTTGCCGCCGGCTGGATTTGAGGGGAGGCAATGTGGAAGGGGTGAGGTTGCGATGCACCCCTCTTTCAGCTAAGTACCCTCCATATTCATTTTAACCAGCCATTTTAACCCAGTGGATTGCCTTTTTAAATGCGGGGACATTTTTAGTGAACTTTTATTTTAGTTTTACTCTAGTTACTTAACGAGACACCCTGTACTATCGAGGCCACAGTTTTTATCCAGTCTTTAACGTTATTCCTAGCATGTTAAACTTCTAACCAACACGCTTGTGGGTGACAGAGTGCTGTGGGGTGGGTGGATTGGACCAGAGATGGGCAAAAATACATCAAAATGTATTTTGATACAAAATACCCCTCAAATAAATGTATCAAAATAAAATACAAAATACTGGTGCCAGAAAATGTATCAAAATAAAATACTTGTATTTTGTATTTTCAAATACAGAAAATACTTTTTTTCTTTTTCTTTTTAGCAGCGACCCGCAGCTCTATAGGTGACGTCACTCTGTCGGTTGGTTGGTTGGTCGGTCGGTCCACAAAGCTTTTTGTGAAAAACTCAAAGTCCTTGACCAAAAATGCTCAAAATTTGCATACTGCAACTAGAGACAATGAGTAACTATACCAGAAAGAATGCCCACGATTCGTCCATAGGTGGCGCTATTCTAACCAATTCAAATCTTTTTTGTGAATAACTCAAAAAGTCCTTGACCAAAAATGCGGAAAATTTACATCCTGCAATTTGAGACCACAAATAACTATGCCAGAAAGAACAACCATGATTCATCCATTAATGGTGTGATGGTAGCAAATTTGGTCACAGCTATTGTAAATTTGCACTTATTTTCTCACAATTTGGTATAGCAGAGTGTTCAGGTTTGGGCTGTAGGCTACCCTAAAATATTATTTATTGATTCAGATTTAGATTCAGATAACTTTATTGATCCCAAATGAGGCAATTCCATTTGTAGCATACTCACCCCAAGCATCATCCAAAACAACATAGTTTCCTATGTTATGCACAGTCCAGTAAAACAGACCACTAGGTCATTGAAGGACACATTGAATAGCCCAAGTTTTAAAAAATATATAGATAAAAATATAAAAAAAAAAAAAAAAAAAAGTAAAAAATTTTTTTACATCCAATATTATAAGAATGTGTAGCCTATTATTTTTGTTTTTTGATTTGTGGAGAAAGTATTTTGAGTATTTTAAATACAAAATTACTCCACTCAAAAGTATTGGACGAGACGGAGGGGACGGGGAGGACAACCACGAGTGACTTTGGGCCGGGGTTTTTCGAGAATCCTAGGCTCTTTTTAACCTAGGTGGCGTTGTTGGTTTATAAACATTGTAATCCAAATTTTGAAATTCCTTCAACCTCACCACATGACTTGTGACATAGCATAGCATCGTATTTTATGTTGGTAAAGGAAAGCTGTGTGACTCTTATTGTAGTGAGCTGATAGTTTTGGCTACCACTAGGCTTGTGCCGATTTCCAGTTTAACCGGTTCGGTCCGGTTTAAGAGCTCCACCCGGTTTAATTTACGTCAACCGGATAAACCGGGTGGGGTGGGGGTGGGGGGGAGCTTTTCACATCAGCGGTGTGTCAAGGGACTATATTCAACTTATCTTGCATTGTAACATGCATTATACTTAATAAGGTTTATGTATGTTTATAAATGAAGTGGAGGAGCCTACAAGTGTTTTGTTTAGTTTGTCTCAGAGGCTCCGCGGACTGCCGACTCCGCAGCTCCGCTCAGCTGTCTGCTGCTGTTGGGAGAGAAGTGTCCCTCTACTTCTTCTTCTTCTTGTGTAACCTCGTGTGTATTGGCGGTTAATACAGCATTATCGCCACCTAGTGGATTGGAAGCGCATTACACCTATAATAGGCTTTTATTGGGAAAAATAGCTCAAATGCGATCCCCAGTGGTAAAATTAGGTATATAATTCGATATATCGGTTCAGTTAGATATTTGGCTTTAAATCAAACCGGTTGGAAAATGTTCAAACCGGCACAAGCCTAGCTACCACTATCACAGGTTATAGTTTGCAAAACACTAAATACTATTTGATATGTCCAGGTCAAGGTGCACAGGGAAATCTGGTCATTCTTTAAAACTGTACTCATGCTGCTTCCTATTCACTGTGTTTGAAAGTGCAACTATTACAATATTCGCAGCTTGCGTTTATCGGTGGCTTTATTATCTATGTTCACTAAATTAATTTGCATTGTGCATTGTTATGATGTGAATTTATGTCCCCTACAAATTTTGGATGAAGCAGAAGTAGGGGTGGCTGTGGCTCAGGAGGTAGTGTGGGTTGTCCACTGATTGGAAGATGGCGGTTTTCCCTGGCTTCTCCAGTCTATGTCGAAGTATCCTTGGGCGAGAAACTGAACCCCAAATTGATCCTGATGGTTGTGTGTGAATGTGTATGAGTACTTCACTGAGTAGCAGGTGGCACCTTGCGCGGTAGCCTTGGCTACCAATGTGTGAATGTGTATGTGAATGAGTGAATGTCACAAGTAGAGTAAAAGTGCTTTGAGTGTTCAGAAGACTAAAAGGGTGCTATACAAGTGCGAGGCCATTTACCAAACAAGAGTTTGCTCTTTTTTAGTAAAGCGGCAGGAGTGTAAAAGTGAGTGAATGTGTCTTGTTTTCAAAACAACACAAATAAATGACTCAAATCTCTAAGTATACAGTGTTTACCCTAATATAAAGTGAGATTACTGAGCTACGGAACTGATTAAGGGAAGATTTTAAATAATCACTCCAAAGTATTTGATTATACAGTATATGTCAAAATGCAGAAAATTGTGTCCTTTCTTTTTTTCTCCAATTTTACCAGATGATGGTGCTAGATGAAAAGTCAGAGGACCACAAAAGTCAGTAGGATTCATCCTCAGGAAAAACTGGATATCTGTATCAAATTTCATGGCAATCCTTTCCACAACTGTTAAGATATTTCAGTCTTGAGCCACATCCACCCAAAAACATGTTCATTAAAAAAAAAAGGGTGTTTCAAAAAGAAACCATTTTCTGTATATACACACACAGAAAAAAGATTTGGAGTTATTGCAAAGCAAATACGTCAATATATTAAAACAGAACCAGGAGCATTATCCGTCGCCGGAAGAAGCCATGGCAATGGGAAAGGAGTACTTGTACAAGAAGGATGAAAACACAGGTTATGTAGAGATAGTTTAGACACTTTGACTGATAATACCCACTTGGGAAGTGAACGTGGGTGTCTGTGTTATTCTTTTCAAAAGTCTATGTTTCTGCCATCCAGATTAAAATGCATCCTCAGAGTTTTCAAACTAAAATGGAGTCATCAGCGTTTTTCAAGGTCTCAGCTGAAGTAGTGTGGACGGTGAGTATTAATGTGGCAATAGTTTTCAAACAAAAATGTATTAGTGAGGATGTCGCTTTGACCAAAGTGCCATTCATAGAGCTGTTGTCACGACCGAACAAGGACCTGAACCCACTGAACTTTAAGAAAATAAAACTCACTGATTAACTCTAGAATAAGAGAAAGCAAACAGAAAATCACTCTACTGAGGCTGTGCTACGACTAGGAAAAACAAACAGAAATCAAACATGAACAAAGTATCAAAATAACAAGACCTGACAATGGCTACGGTTACATGATGGCTTCTCGTTCGGAATGAAATAAATCTGAATGAAATCATTCGGAATTAAAGTCTTTCCAGGTAGTTTACATGGGAAATATTCATTCCGAATGAGGGTTTACACGGGAGATCAGTTTAATCGCCTTTATTC
>NC_065518.1:31744286-31808219 GCF_006386435.1 Epinephelus moara | reverse complement strand
TGCTGTGGCGAATGGAAACCGGTGAGTGCAACAAGTCCGACTGCTCTATCTCAGCCTGTTGCTATGCAGCCTGTTGCTATGCGCGCTATATACGTCATCGCGCCAGAAGGGCAAGGAAACGAGCATGCGCAGAAAGACTGGAATGAATTTAAAGAGGAATGAGTGTATACATGCACACAAAATTCTTTCATTCGGAATGACAAACGGAATAAACCACCTCCTTTAATCGGATTTAATGTTGTGGTCCTGATTTTCTGTGCAATTGTGTTTGCTGCTATCACCTGCAGCTCGTTCTGCCTAATTAGCCGGCTTCTTAAGCTACACTCTCTTTGTCTCCAGTGCTGGATTATTCTCTTTGGTCAAGTATTACGCTCGTGCTCTCAGTGATCTCCTGCCTCCCGCCACGTGTTTATGCTCCAGTGTTTGGTCTCCAGGTTTAGTGAGTTTTTGTGCCTTGTCACTCTTTTTGTTGCACTTTTGTTCTTGCTCTTTTTCCCATGTTAATGGTGATTTTCAGTTTAGCCTTTTCTGTTGTTACTTTTCCCTCAGAAGGAGTTTTGGTTGATACTTTGTTTGCTCGTATTTTTCTGTGAACTGATTTTTTTGTTGCTACTTTGTAAATAAACTTTTTTTTTAACTTAACTCTGCAACTGGGTCCTGGCTTCCTTGTCTGGCACTTAACATTTAATTTTCAATCGGAATGACCACTTTTAATCGGAATGGCCTTTCATTCCGATTAAAAGTGGAATTAAACTGTGCATGTAAACGTACTGACTGGCAAAGGCAAATGGCATGGATACGACGCTGGTTCACTGACACGAAGGACAAGACAAACTGGCACAGGACAAAGGGAGACGCAGACAATATATACACACAAGGTAAGGGCACAGGTGGAAACAATCAGGGGCGAGGCAGACAATCAGACCAGCGGGAAAACACACAGGGGAAGGAGCAAGTTGCCTGAAACGAGAGGAGAGTTAGATTTCAAAATAAAACAGGAAATCACAAGACGACATAGGCACGAGACAAAAACTGATTAAATAAACTTAACAACGTTTCTTAGACATGACAGCTGTGGCTCAAAATAAAGGTGAAATAGATAAGATGATGATGTAGTTTGATACAAATGTCTGACTGTAACTAAACAAAATATATTATACCTGAGTTGCATAACCATAGATGTTGTAGAGTGGACTGAACAATGAACAGTGCACCAGTAAATATCAAATTACAGCTGTCGGTGAATGGCTAAAATTCAGTGTTCATTGCTCTGGGTTGCATATATACTTTTATTTTTTTGCAGGTGCCACACTAACATGCCCAGAGTGGTTACATTGTAGCCTGCTTTGTCTGCCGCGGTCTCGTTCAATATTGAAGCTGTTTCAAAAATTGTTCCCATTAGTCACACAAAAACATAGGGAAATATGGTCCAGTTTAAAAAATACTGAACTTACCCTTTAATCATACAAACACCAACACACTGACTTTAAATACCAAAAGAACACAAGGTTGCAACTCCTTGTTCTCTGCTAACCATGTCAGTAGAGTCCCTTAGACTTCCTGTTAGAGTGGAAAGAGAATGTAGCAGGATTCAGTTTTCTTCTTGTGTAGCGCAGAATCACTGCTGCTGTAAAACTGGAACACTCTCAGTTTCTTCCCTTGATACTCAAGTCACGCAATGAATGAGTGTGTGATCATTCCCCCCACTGCACTCTGTCTCTCTCCTTCTCTTTTCTCCGTCCTGAATCGTCTCCTTTTGCTCTCTCATCTCAATCAATAAGTGTAACTTTGCCCACAGAGAGACCCTAAGGATCCTCGCTGTCCATTGCAGAGCGTAAAGCCTCATGGTCCATGTGTGCATACACATCGCCAGGGTTTTTCCTTCACTCTCTTCATCTCTCTCTGCCTGCCCTCTTCTCTTTGTACTCTTCTTTAAATATACATATCCCTATCATCTTCTCATGGTAGCTGCTAAGAGCCAGCACAACGACCTCTGGCAGGTGCTTTGTTCCTTTCATTTTTAAGCTACAGCATGCTCGCTTTTCACCGCAAAGTCTTCCAAAGTGTTCATGCTCAGCATTCATAGACAGACACTTTGATGGTTGCTGCTGCCACTGATAGCAAAATATTATGGTGCCATGGTTTAGCCTTATAAATATTACACCTCAAACATGACACAGTCAAGCTAGTCCAATTTTCTTTTTACAATAGTCTCTACTCACACACAACTCCCTCACCCATGGTGTTAGATCAGGAGCAGGGGGATAAAGGTTACATTTATAAAGTTGTCCTAAACCACTTTTTTTTTTAAACTGTAAACCAAGTTTTTTGCTTGTTGAAATCCAATCACATGCCTCTCACTTTGCAATTCCCCTGCTAGCTACCCACGCTAGCTAACAGTCAAGTATGGTATCTCAAGATGGGTGGGGCTCATGGATGTGTAAAGAGAACTGGATACAGCGTTGGAGGCGGGTCCCAGCAGATGAACTCCCCCCAGATTAGTGTTGTCACGGTACCAAAATTGGGACCCACGGTACGATACCAGTGAAGATATCATGGTTCTGAGTAGTATCATGATACAACAGCGAAAATGAGGCAGATGTGCCTTTTGTCATTTATAAAAAGATAAATCACTTTTCTATAATACATCATATTACATGATACATGATATTTCAATGGAATAAATTACTTATTGACTTATTCATACTTCAGCATCAATAAGTGATGAACTTAGGGGGGATCAAAATAAAATAAATAAATAAGAATCAACCAGCCACCCTCCTTCCCTGACAAGTCCCTTCATAAGTAAAGAACAGTCCCTAAAGTGCGGTGAGGTTTGTGGGCCGTTACCTGCCACAAATAGAGAAATGTTAACAGCTCATTTCTCCTCTGACACGTCACATACCTGTGTGCCGCCACGGCTTGGCTGTCCACGTACTTTTGGGCAGTCATGACGCCAAGAAGAGGACATTATTGGAGCCGGACTTCTGCGTCGCCGGTAAGCCTATGGCCGGCGTATTTGACAGGAATACATTCCTGTCTGTGTCTGACCCCTGTTCTACCCACAACCGGCGGGATTCACCTTTCGTTTCTGCTGCTGGTTGAAATCTGTACTCACACAGCGTGCTGAATGATTTATTTTGCTCCAACAAAACTATTTTTAGTCGCAAATGCGAGTGCAGTGACGGACGGAGTAAAATATCGCCACACTGCCGACATTTTACTCTGTCCACACGCTGTTTGATTGTGTCATAAAACACGCCGCTATTATTCGGCCTTGCTTTTAACTTATTCCACCGAATACCGAATGTGTGTGTTTTTTGCAATATTCGGCCGAATATATTCAGTTACTGAATATTCAGTGCATCCCTAGTTACTGCATTAGGTGGGAAATGTGTGCGTATCTCTAATGAGATTGACCACACATATCCCCGTATGATCTAATTTGTAGCATTTCATAACTTTTATCCTTACAAGGACCTAGTCTTAACTCTAAGGTGAAATTCTGGGTAAATGTCACAATTTTAAGAATTTTCTTAGAATTTTGTCACTAGTAGCGACTCTTTGCATTAGGAAGCTTCGTGAGTACGGCCCCAGGCCTGTATACGGATCTTAGGACCAGGAAAAGATGTGATACGCTGTATAAATAAGATGCATTACAGTGTTGCTTTTTAATGTCAGTGTGTGGAATTGTTGGAAGGCGTATTTTTTTCATTTGTAATACAGTTTCTCTTGCTTCCAGACTCTGCTAAGCTTGACTTAACATATTCAAGACATGCACGCAGGTGACTGATTAAAGGCAACCTGAATAAATTAGTGTCTGCTGCCATACAGAGACAGAGGACACACTAAATTGTGAGTTTGATATGGTGTTAATAAAAAGTCTATTTTCTTAACAATCCCATGCAAAGCATTTCAGTCCTGTCTAAAACAAAGCACTTCCTGAACAATAAATCACTCCTTATTCTCTATAATTCATTAATATTACCATATTTAAATTACTGTTCAGAGATCTGGGGAAACACATACAAAAACTCTTTACGACCATTGTGCATTCTTCAAAAACGAGCAATTAGGATAATTTATAATGTACATTTTCATGAACACACTAATCAGTTATTCATACAGTCCAAAAATCTTAAATTTCTTGATCTGATAGAATTCAAAACTGCACAAACAATGTTCAAAGCAAGGAATAATATGTTACCTAAAAACATAGCCCACAGGAAATGTTTTCTGAAAGGGAGGGGAGTCATAAGTTAAGGGGACAATTAAACTTAAAGGTTTGCCGCACCTGTACAACAAAAAAGAGCTTCTGTATCTCTGTTTATGGAGTTGAACTGTGGAACAGGTTAGTGTGGAAGTACAGAAAAGCCAAAATATAAGACAGTTTAAAAATAAATACAAGGACATCATATTTGCAAGGTACAGGAATCTGGAGGAGCCTTAGTAACTGTAAATAGGTGTGTGGTGTGTGTTGGTAGTTAAGCATATTTATACACATTTATGAATTATTTATGAATTATTGTTATTATATTATTATTATTATTATTATTATGAGTTAAGGGGTAGGACTAGATAAGTTTACACTTCCTCCTACCCCCTTTCGAGCATGTGAAACGTGTGGAGAATCAATATTCCATCCTTTTGTCTTTTTTAGTTTTTTTTTTTGTTATTGTTGTCTGTCCGTCTGCTTGCCTATTGTAATTTAGTATTTATTTAGTTGTCTACCTGTTTCTTGGTTTTGTTTTGTTTCCACTGTTTACATTATCAAAATAAAGACAATGAATGGATCAATCAATCAATGTTGTTGAACTGCCTGCTAACAGAATGTTGTTACCCCGGGACAATGCCCCGTTCCTGTTTCGCTCCCTGTGGCAGGAGCGGATGTGCTGCTGTCAACCTCCCTGACCATGTAAATATTATAGTTATTAGTGGTGGTGGTGGTAGTATCAACAGTAGTACTGTTCTGTCAGTTAGCCTTTTTTTTCCCCTTTTTCTTTGTTTTGTTTTGGTTTGTTTGTTTGTTTAAGTAGTTGTTTACTGTTATCTCATTTATTTATTTTTGTCCTTTTCTCCCTGTCTTTCTTCCTTACACGCCTTATTCACTGCACATGCGGTGTCACACACACACACACACACACACACAGAAAACACAACACCCGACAACGGATGGTGTTTTGCTCTCTTGCTCTATGGACGTTGTTACCATGTGGCAATTAAATAATGATCCGTTAAAGGTAGGGTCTGGAGGATTTTCCAGTTGCTGTTTGTAAACACACATTCAAATTTGGCCCCTCCTATTAGGCTCAACTCTCCCGGGTGTACGGAGCCCGGAGGTACAGAAGAAGGCTTCACAGAAGGTTCAGGCAAGGCTCGCGCTGGTGCACGCTCAGACACAGCACCTGCGCTCTCTCACTGGCTGGGGAAATCTCCGCCCAGAAGCGGTCTGAGCTCACAAAAACATCAAAATAGAGTTAAAGGGCAGGAGCTCTGCAAACAGAGTCACCACCACACATGAGTAGAAGCCCATAGGTGATGATTAAGCAGGATTTCATTTGTTATATGTCTATATTTTGTTTTGTTTGAAAATCCTCCAGATCCTACCTTTAAGTCATTCTCCTCAATGAAAATCTATGAAATATCTCTTCAGCAGTCACTAGTCAGGTCACATGACTGAACTGGTCTCAAATCAGCGCTCTCTCTTGTGATACTTCAGGTTTAAGGGTCTTGATGTTCAATTAGGGCACTCTGAGTGGCTCCATTAGTCCATCATCATAATTGGATCTTGATATAGTGTAATGAAGGCTTCTTCCAGGTTGTTTCATCTCACAATTGCCAACACCTTTATGGCAGTCGTCATGCCAACAGCACTTGTCAAGGCCAGTCAGCTAGTATGCTGAGCTATGGGATTCAGGGCAGACACTAGCTTCAGGGCCTATGATTAATTTACGCCTATGTTCACTTAACTCCCCTCCCCTCTCCTTTCACCTCTCAGCCTCCATCACCACTGATGGTTTCATCATAATCAACCAGACTAAAATATCCTCTGAAACAGCTGTCTGAACAGCCATGAAGGCTCCACGACAATGGACAAGGCTCAGTTAGAAAGTAGGAAAAATAATGGCTTGATTAGCCATGTCACCATGCAGCAGGAGAATTCATGGTTCAAAATTGCAGTGTCAATCAGCACTGAAAACTCTTAGTGCTTGTTTAAGGCAATTTACATCAAACACTGTGCTCCTCAAAACTCAGTCACAGAAATACATAACACACATTTCATGTTAATCATTCAGTGTGAAAAGTTTAAATATCTGCTTAGAAATCATAGAAAAGAGACGCTCCTTGTGACTCCAGAGCTTGCCTGAGAAACTTTGAGTTTTAAAGTTTTCTTTAGTATTAACTAATCCTGAAAAAGCTTTCTGCCAAAAGTAATTTGTTACACTACTCGTATATGTGTAGTGGTAGTTGATGAGTGGAGTGCACTACTGGGTAGAAGGGTAGGTTACTGAGGATGAAGTGGGTATACTCTCCTATATATTCCAACAACTTTTTGTTGTTAGGTAGATATCCTGTAAACAGCCAGAAAAAGAGGTGGGTATAGACATCACGGTGAATTCATTTTATTGGCTGGAGGCAAAAAACGACTCACCACCATAGGGCTGTAGGCTATATAGGAGTATATATGTTGTCTTGTTGTGTTATTGGCAGCCAGCAGAACTTGCTAGCTAGCACCAACTAATGTCTGTGGAGAATTGTTTTGCCTCCAGATAAGCCCCGCCCACCAAAAACCACCATACTGTATACTAATAGTTAAAGGGTCCATACTCAGTACAACTGAGTACTACTTATCATATTCTTTTTCTGTTACACCCCACAAAAGTGGTAGTTATGTCCTTTCTCCACATGATTTAGACCAGGTGTGTCTCTGTGTGAATGTCGGTAATCCAGTAAGTGCAACTAAGGCTTAATAGCTTGCAAACAAGTTTTTAAGTTCTGCTATAGGCTTCATCATTTCTATATCACTTGTAGCCTGCAGCTGTGCATGAATAAAATCCAATTTTGGTTGTTTAACCAGTGCAGGGCTACAGCCATCCTCCACAGCAGAGGAGGGCTCACCTTCAGTGGGGTGTATTTCCATGAGCTTTATTGTGCTGTCAGTTGTAGTCTGTTTCAGGAGGTTTGAGGGGTTTTTTTTGTTGTTGTTGTTTTTTTTTGTCGCAGTAAAAACAGTCTTAGTACCACTACCTGGAACAGTAATGTTTTGTCATCTTCTGACAAACAAAGGGCAACAAAAGTAAGGTTGTAACCATAGCCTATATATAAATGTGACCCACCCCAGTGTGCAATAAGGGTCTCTACTTAAACCCACAAACAAATTCTCTCACAGGTACAGGAAGAGCCGGAGACGTGCATTCAAGTCAAAAACTCAGTATTTATTATAAAAAGGGGGATTAAAGGGGCAGTAATGGACCTAAAAAAAGAAAGAAAAAGGACAATCAGTTTAAGAAAAGGTTTTTAATGTTACACTATTAATAAATATTTAAAACTACAAAGTAGCTGAACCAACAGATTACCGTATGGATGAAAACAAGCAGGAGTGTGGAATACACTAACGGCTGAAGAAAAAATATCAGGCAGGGTACTCACCGCGGGGAGATTCTATCGCAAAACCCAATATCACTTCATCACGTGCACACCGTGATCACTGCAAAACACTGCAAAGCACTGCAACACACACTGCAAACTGAGGTAAATCTACAGACTAGTTTGTGTGCTCACCACACTTCAGGCCTACCACACTGCATGCAAGGAAGGGTGGGGAGTCTGCGCAATAGCCATTTCCAGGGTATTGAGTTCCCGCCCACACACCTATCCTACCAATCAATAGCATTGCCACTGATTGTGAGCACACTGACTGACACGCACAGCTGTCAATCATGACATCACACCTTTAAACAGCATCAAATAACTGAGTAAAATTACACTTATAAGAAAAATGAACATTTGAACACATAGCAGTGTGATAATAACTACCTAAAATGACACAAACCATCTTTGGGAGAAATTTGATGCATGTATTTGAGTTTATTATTCAGCCCATGTCCTATTTGCTAACATGGACAGGAGCCAGCCATCAGGGGGCAATCTAGATGTTTAGCTTTACTTTTGGGGAACTGTCATGTTGTCCATCTTTACTATACAGTCTGTGGTTGCAACAGGTTATTTGTTTGGGGGGTAACTGCAATATTATTACTGAAATTTTATTCGTAATTTGTTACACTACTCATTACTGGGAAAAGTAATGTTATCACTACTGCCCAACACTGTTAACGAGTGAACTTTGGAGGTGTTAGTATTAACTTTGGACAGAGCCAGACCAGTCATTTCCCCCTGCTTTTGATCTTTATGCTGGGCTAAGGCTAAGCTAGGCTAACCAACTTCAGCTTCTTACATAATGCACAGACATAAGATTGATATTGATGTTCTTATCTTAATCTTGGAGAGAAAATCAATAAAAGTAGTTCCCAAAATGTTGAATTCCTTTATTTGGAGGGGTGTGAGACTAACTGACTAATGTCAGGGAAAATGTGGTTCCAGGCAAGGAACCCAGTGAAAAGTAGAAATGAGGCAAAGAGAATGAATGAATGAAAATCATTTCTAATGGCACTCTACTTTAAAACACTCATTTAAAAGGACTGGTCTGGCCTTCTAAAAGACAACCATCAAAATCAGCTAAATAAACCAAACTCACTTTTATACAAATGATAATCAATGTTTAGGCAGTATATTGATGTCATTATCACTCGAGAGTCCAATTAGACTGGTTGAGTGCCTTTAGAATAGTTTATTAACTCAGAAAATATCTGCAATTACACGATTTATCATTTCCAATTGTGCTGCCTTTATACAGTAAATCAATTTACTGGCTGCTCCTTTGTGATTCTGCAGAAAATATTCAGATGCAAATAGTCATTACAGTCTTTTGGATGATTTTAAGAATCCAGTTTGTATGCTGAGTACGAGTAGTTGAAACTTTGCCACAAAACAAGGATAGGATCTTTGTAAGATAATTAGTTTGTATCCGTCACAATTCATCCAGTCAGATTATAAAGGTAGTCGTGATGACAAAACATAATTATTCTCTTTGAATTGCTAATCATGTGTGCAAAAAAAGATCCCCCAAAGCAGCAGGTGCCCTTTCTGCTGTTTTTCATAAAATGAAATGATTTTCTGACACTTATCATTTAAAGGGTAATGTCAAGGATTTGGCCTTTTCTACTTTATGACTGATAGAAAATGATCTCTCAGACAATATTCTGTTAGATTAAGCTTAGATCTTACATCAAGCATCAGCTGCTCTCATATCTCAACAACTACACTTCTCTTTTTTGTCAGTTTATCAAAAAACTGTGTACTCCTTTTCTCTCACACTTGTTCTCATATTATTTCATGTGCAGATAACAGCACTGAGGTAAAGCCACAGATCAGCTTACTGAATTACTTTAGCTTTACTATCTCCGCCCACATCTTCCTGAGATCACCACCATGCTTCAAATCATTATAAAATCTCCAGCTTAAAGTAGTTTTGTGTAAAACAATACATCATTACATCCCAATGCCATATTGCAGTCTGGTGTTGTTTTTTCATGGCATTTAAGAGCTTTAGATGTTTCAAAAATAAGTTCAATCAGAAAACACTCACTCAACCCCTGCCAAGACTGGCAGTGCTACTTTATCCATAATTAGCATTAGTACCTGGGTGAAAAGCTGCTTCCAGACTGAGGGGAAACTGATGGAAAAAGTTTCTGAAGCTGTTCCCTAAGCCTGACCTAACCCATACACTTAAGTTGTAATGTAATAATGCCCACAAACGTAATAAACCACAAACGTAATAAAAATCTGCTGCATTTAATGTAATAAACCCACAAATGTAATAAATCTTCCACAAACGTAATAGCCGCTGCCTACTACAAACATAACACGCAATTTCCCACAAATGTAATAACTATTACGTTTGCAGGGATTTATTACATTTGTGGGGAAGTGGAAATCTTTAAAGCACTTTGAATAAGGTTAGGGAAAGGTCGTGATTATGAATAAGTGTTGATGGAAATGCTAATAAAAAACATAATACTGTAGCCATTATGAGTGGATGGTATATTGTAAGACAGCCTATTTTGGTGGAAAACAAATAAAACAGTTAACATTTTTCGGACTTGCAAGATATCTTAAGTGTCAACATTTCCTTACTACGAACTTTAATGACTTAACATTACATTCCCCTCAAAAACTGCATTTGCTGTTTCAACTTACGACCTGGCTCAAAAGTATGACAAAATATGGAGACCACACATGACTTTTTAAAGTAGGAAAAACAAATTGATTTAAATAAACTAACTTAAATGTGTATGTCAGTTATCAGTAATGTCTTAAGTGTTTGGGTGTGTGAATGTGTTTATATGTAAGATAACAAAAAACTAAATAACCCAAGATCAAACAAACCAAGCAACTCAAAGAGGAGAAAGAGACTGAATGCTCAGGCTCCAATATAAATAGGTGAGCGTTCACACCAAATCAGGTGTTAGCCACCTTACCTAATGAGCCACTCCCCAGATCCCAGGCAACCAAACAAGAAGTAGGTCAGAGGCCAAGAAGCCGTCACATCCCCCTTCTCAAGGGCGAGGTCCCACCTCAGACCCTGAAAAGATAGACATATTAAATATCATGGATATTCAGTTGTATTCATCAAACAATTATCTAATCCGTTATTCACAATAACCAATGAGATTAGCACATCTCTACCTTAAAGGATAACTTCGGTATTTTTCAACCTGGGCCCTATTTCCCCATGTGTATGTGTGCGTATGATTCATAGGTACAACTCGTTTTAAAATTGGTTCAGTATTGAGGGAGGCGGATGCAGCCAGCAGCCGCGAAACGAGCTAAAACGGTAACGGGGGCAAATGCGTCCCGTATAAGTTTGCGCATTAAAAGTGCTTTTTTTCGCCACTGACCGGTTCAGATCGCCAGTGTTATCTCTGTAAATAGCATACTAAGTGTTTCCCTTACCCTTCACTTCCTCCCGGCTGTGACGTCATCTCGCGAGAGCTTTGCTTGTTGCTGGAAGAAAGAAAACAGAGGAGCCATGCTGAGCGCCGCTCAGAGTGGTGCTGGTTGTCCCGGAGTACAGTTAAGAGTTTTACTGCATCGGTATCATGGCTGCATATTTACCCGATTTCGAGAATGAAGATGAGCCCTTTTATTACGATGGCTGCCCGTACTTATTTGAGCCCGAGTATACGGACGAGGAGCTCCTACAAACTGAAGAGCAGAGGAGGATAGAAAGAGAGGGCCAACGAGCAGACGAGGGTGAAGCAGCGGCTGCAAGAACGCGACTCTCTGAGGACTGGTGGTGCTCCTGTGGTTGCTGTGACTCCATGCCCACAGAGGAAGAATGTCTGTGTTGCAACGAGTGGGACCTGTTGCCCAATATTCATGGTCTTGATGTGTCCTGGGATGATACATAAACTACCAAACGCTGTGTAACTACGTTAGAGGATTTCCCCCCTCTGATCAACAGGGCAGGGCTGGATACCTTTTTTCATGTGCCCAAAATAAATTGGAGGAGGCGGCCAAAACCACAGGGACCAAATGGTCAACTATCCATCAAATAATTATAACTAATATGTCTTTATGCATGTAATACTGACACCTAGAATTGTCTCCGAGACGCACATTTACTGTTGCATACTTTGCCCTCATATATATCGTACCCTGTTTTCTTCCGTCAACAAGCAAAGCTCTCGCGAGATGATGTCACGGCCGGGAGGAAGTGAAGGGTCAGGGAAACGCTTAGTATGCTATTTACAGAGATAGCACTGGCGATCTGAACCGGTCAGTGGCGAAAAAAAGCACTTTTAATGCGCAAACTTATACGGGACGCATTTGCCCCCATATCTACCTCGCAGCTGCCGGCTCCCTCAATACTGAACCAATTTTAGAACGAGTTGTACTCATGAATCATACGCACACATACACATGGGGAAATAGAGCCCAGGTTGAAAAATACCGAAGTTATCCTTTAACCCTTTATCCACAAAAATGTCCCCATCACCTCCCAACACCTCCTCCCTCCCAATTCTCATGACCCAGCAACCTTGGAACAAAACCCCCGATAATAACCAGCCACCCCCAAGAAACGCAACAACTCCCGCTTAGTGGACGGAACAGGAAATGCTTGTATTCCCAAAACTTTTGCATGAATGGGACGAACCTCCCCTTGCCCCACAACCTTATCCAAATAGGTTACGGTAGCTTTCACAAATTCACATTTGGCCAAATTCATAATCAGCTGGGCCCAAATCAAGCTGTCAAATAGAGCCTTTACCCTTTTTAAGGTGTTCTGCCCACGAGTCATTATAAATTACCACATCAACTTCCAAATAGACTGCGCAGCCCTCCAGCCCACACACAACCTTGTTCATAAGCCTCTGAAATGCGGCTGGAGCATTATGCAGTCCAAATGGCATGACCATGTAAGAGTAGAGACCTGATGGTGTTACGAAAGCACAAATTTCTCTGGCTCTTTTAGAGAGGGGAACCTGCCAATAACCCTTAAGAAGATCGAACTTACTAACATATTTGGCCGCCGCCACCTGATAAACACAATCTTCCATCCTGGGGAGAGGGAAGGAATCAGGCTTTGTTACTGCATTAACCTTTTGAAAATCAATGCAGAGTCTATGGGTGGAATCAGGCTTGCTAACCAAGAGACAAGGAGAGGCCCAGCTAGATGAAGATTGTTCGGCAATACCATTGTCCAACATGTATGACACTTCTGAGTCCAATGTTTTCCGCTTTTCTGGGGAAACCCGATAAAACCGCTGAGTGATGGGCTTAGCATCTCCCACATCAACATCGTGTTCAATTGAATGAGTGCGGGTAGGAGTATCAGAAAATAGACCACCAAACAATCTTTTTTTTTTTTTTTGACAAACTTGTAACTTTTGTTTTGCCAGTTCCCCAGCCTCATGGAGTCTCTGCCTGAAACCATGAAACCATTAACATAAGTAATCAAGTTCTGTGGAGGATCAGTCGACAGCCACTGATCATGCACCACAGACAAGGGACCACGAATGGTATGCGCAAAAACAAGCTCGTTAGGACTAAATCCTGTGCTTACTTGAACCGCCAGCCAAGAGCCATGGCAAACCCTCCTCCCAATCTGCTTTTAGTTTTGTGCAGTAAATGCGCAGCAATGATTTTAAATGCTGATGAAAGCGCTCAAGTGCACCTTGGCTCTAGGGGTGGTAAGCCGAGGCCTTGTTATGCTTTATGTGAAGTTGGTAAAGGATTTGCTCAAACAACCGAGATGTAAAGTTTGACCCTTGATCACTCTGTA
Organism: Epinephelus moara; assembly: GCF_006386435.1. Lineage (NCBI taxonomy): Eukaryota > Metazoa > Chordata > Actinopteri > Perciformes > Serranidae > Epinephelus > Epinephelus moara. The sequence goes on along the minus strand of NC_065518.1, from coordinate 31,794,814 downwards.
TTATTCTGGGAATCCCAAACATGGATATGAACTGGCTCATGGCCTTAACAACAGATTTTGCAGATATGGTATGTAGTGGATAAGCAGCCGGATATCTAGTTGACTGACACATGACAGTTAACAAATAAGAACAACCTGACCTAGACCTGGGAAGAGGACCCACACAGCCAATAATCAGGTGCTCAAATGACTGACTCACTGCAGGTATTGGATACAAAGGAGCAGGTTTTATTGTTTGATAAGGTTTGCTTGTAACCTGACAAGGCATGTCTTTATGTATGCAGAAACATCACGTTTTACACGCGGCCAGAAAAAATGCTGAAGCACACGATTGTAGGTTTTTTTTTTTTTTACACCCATATGTCCTGCAACATTATCATGAGCTGTCTGAATTACTGATGTCCTACATTTTGAAGGCAATATGATTTGCACAGTAGGATCACCACTGAATGTCTCACCATGAGGAGCCCACATCCTAACTAAAAGGTCATCCAGGAGGAAATAACCCGAGGGATGTAGCACGTCTTATTTGGTTGTAATGATACATCAGGTATTTGAAGAATGTCTAGTCTTACATTATCTGGCTATACCCGACCCCCTGCCGGGTCATTTCCCAGAATGATGCCAACTCCTTAAACTGGCAGTTCGGGGCGAACACCAACCTCTGTATCCCCCTGTACCAAATCACAGGACAAAAACATTTTATGCACAGGCACAAAAATGGTTTGTAGGTCCATCCCTCTAACTGGAACACAGCTCCCTGTGTCTGAACTTAGAATAAAGGGCAAAATAGCCTCCCTCACAAAAGTGCGCAAAGCTCCTGAGTCCCTCAATATTTTGACTGGGACTTTCTTATCACTCCCAGTTAACATTACAAAACCATCAGACAAGAATGGAGCATAACCCAAATCAATCTCAGAGGTGTCTATTGGCTTAACCTGCATTTGAAATGGAGCCACCAGTTTTTCTGTGTCCCCAAAGTTGAGAGTATGAATAGTTGCAGCCAAATCAGCTGACTTCACATGGAATACTTTGCTTTTGTCTTTTAACAAAGAACATTCTTTTTTCCAATGACCTTTTTGATAGCAATAATTACACACATTTGGATCACCTTTCCCATTAGGCTGTGGTTACAACTTTGGGGACGAAGAATCTGCCTTCTGAGGTTTATTCTTATTATATTGATCACCAAAGATGCGCTTGTGTGTTAAGACATATTCATCGGCCAACACTGCAGCCTCACTGGGACATGTTACTTTGTGCTCATTATTGTAGGTGGCGATGTAATCAGGCACACACTGTTAACTGTTCTAGAACAACCAGATCACACAGTTTATCAAATGTTTTCACACCAGATGTGGAGCACCAGCGATTAAAATGTGAAATTAAATCCTGTGCAAATTCCACGTGTTTGTTTACCAGTCTTTCGCCAGCCCCTAAAACGTTGGCGATAGGCTTCAGGAACTAACTCATAAGCCTTTAAGAGAGCTGATTTGTACCGTATTGTAATCTTTACAGTCCTCAGAAGATAGTGCAGAATAGGCTTCTTGTCCTTTACCTGTAAAGACACACTGTAACATTAAAGTTCACTCCTCATCAGGCCAGTGTCGTTTATTACATAGCGATGATGTGAAGGTGATGAAGGAGACTCCGCTGACACCGTCTTGCTTGTATACAGAAAAGGTTTATTACAAGAAGTACAGCATCAAATCAAGCATCTAGATTGCCTGTGAGAGTGTTCGAAGTCAATATGAACTGCTCTGAATAACGGCTCAATTTATCCTGCTTATATAGAGTTCGGTTGTTTTTGTGAACTTTGAGACAAAATGTGACAAGTGACAGAGAGACAATCTAGATGGAATCCAACCTTTCAACCTAGCTTATCTATCCTTGACCTAGGCCATAATAAAGTCTCGACCTGGGCCCCCAACTGATCATAACAGACCCAGTCATCACATAACATAGCATGTCAGATACTACACCAGCATCTTGAATCAGCCACACGTTCAAACAAACAAAAAAAGGTTTCCACATCATTTTCATTAAACTTTGGCAACAATCTCAAATTGGCAACATCAAAACGTGAACCAGTGGTTTCCACATTTTAAGCGGATGCAGATATTTTACCCTCTTTATTTAATGCCAATTTTTGCAGTTCCAAATCCAATTTCATTTGTTCCTTTTTGTATTTCATTTTTTCCAATTCCTTTTCATGATCCAGTTTCAAAAGCAGCAATTCTTTCTGCTGTTCAAATGTTAACCCAGTCATATAAGTACTTACACCACTCTGACCTCCCCACCTCCATCAGCACACCACATTCTTGCAAGTTAGCCTTGATGATACTCTTCAGGTTTTCCTTTGTCCCTTTGGGCTCAACATCAGTGGAGTAATGCTGAGCAATCTTGATCAACTGTTCCTTGGTGCACTGCTCCAGCAACTCCTCAGAGGGAGACTGAATGAAATCCTCCACAATGTTAGCCATAACCACTAACCAAATCTAGCAACCTAGATAATCAAAAATTAGGTAAACTTTACTTTATTCTCCCCATCCTACAGGTGGTGAGTATTTACTCACTGTAACCCAGCAGCATTGGAAAGCAACTGCATAAAAACAGCCCTGGACGTCATCCTGAGCCAATTGCTCTACCACTTTGCCTGTCACACTTCAAAAACACCCTTCAACAGACCCTCTAGCAGAGCCTGCTGCTATGCCTGACCGAGGAGAACACCAGTCAAAATAATGCCACACCAAATCATTTTATCACTGCCTGTTTACCTCAAAATGATGAGCCCATAAATGGATTTGATTAAAGCTCCCCAAACTAATAAAGCACTACAGTCATGTGCGATACTCCACCAAAAAGTAGCACAAAATACTACCAAAGTCTGTTTTTACGAGCCCCCATTTTGTCACGACCTGGCTCAAAGGTATGACAAAATATGGAGCCCACACATGACTTTAAAGTAGGAAAAACTAATTTTTTTAAATAAACTAACTTAAATGTGTTTGTCAGTTATCAGTAATGTCTGAAGTGTGTGGGTGCGTGAATGTGTTTAGATGTAAGATAAAAACTAAATAACCCAGGATCAAACAAACCAAGCAACTCAAAGAGGAGAAAGAGACTGAATGCTCAGGCTCCAATATAAATAGGTGAGCATTCACACCAAATCAGGTGTTAGCCACCTCTGCTAATGAGCCACTCCCCAGATCCTAGGCAACCAAACAAAAAGTAGGTCAGAGGCCAAGGAGCCATCACAAAGGGTTCCTACGCAAGTATGGAAAGTATGGAAAAGTATGGAAATGAATTTGATCAATTTCCAGGTATTAAAAAGTATGGAAAATGAAAAATAAAGTATGGAAAAATATTTATGTTTCCAGACTATTACCAGTGTTCTAAAATACCGTTTTCTAAAATAGAAAATTAGATATTTCCAAAAATAATTTAATCAATCCGGATCGTGTTTTATGACGGGCCAAGCACAGTTTGTGTGAGAGCAAACGTCTCAGAAAACATACCGCCCCTTTTACCTGATTGACAAGTGGTATGTCCAGTCCGCTGCCCCATGACCCTCCTCCAGCCCCCCAGGTATCAAGTTTCACTCCAACACTGCACCTTCGACAAGAAGACGAGTTTCACGTGGTTCACAATGGGTAGATGCAAGTTTTTGGATGGATGGCTTGACAATACCGTATATAAATACTGGTTGGCCAAGGATTCCCAATTCACACACAGAGCTAGATGCAAGCTTTGTGTGAAATCGTTTGACATCGCCAACATGGGGGAGAAGGCGATTCTGAGCCACATGAAAGGAAAAAACACTGACGTCTCGTTACTGCATCGCTTGCACCCAGAGTCCCAACCTTTTTGCCTCAGCCCAGACATTGAACTTACCTGAGTTTTTATTTGCATGCCATTATGGTACTTGGCTACAATCGCCTATTAAGAATAATTAAATATGATGAGAAATATGATACACTGATACATTTACTCAGATGTCACATATTCTCTGAAGAAAAAAAAAAAAAATGCAGAGAAGTCTGGAAATTAGGGTATGGAAGAGTATGCAATTTTGAAATTCCAAATGTGTAGGAACCCTGATCACAGAAAATAAATGGCATTTCTAGGAGACTAGGCTGTTACTAGTGACCTAGTATTATCTATCCATCCATTTTCGTAACCGCTTCATCCTCTTGAAGGTCGCGCAGGGGGGCTGGAGCCTATCCCAGCTGACATTGGGCGTGAGGCAGGGTACACCCTGGACAGGTTGCCAGACTATCACAGGGGTAACACATAGAGACAGACAACCATTCACACTCACATTCACACGGCCAGTTTAGAGTCACCAATTAACCTATCCCCAACCTGCATGTCTTTGGACTGTGGGAGGAAGTGTGGGAGTACCTGAAGAAAACCCATGCTGACACAGAGAGAACATGCAAACTCTGCACAGAAGGACTTCCTTTTTTTGTTGTCTGCATCCAGGTGCTGTCTCAGTGTCACACATTAGACTACAACTACCAAGAAGAACGGCAATGTGCTATGATCCACCTCACACACAAATTAGCAAACAAACGCTCACCTGACACAATCAAGCAGCTCTGTCTCCCATACATGCAGCGCAGCGCTGTACTGCACGTGTGCTACTGCAGTAATTTCATTCATCTCACAAACTGATTTAGCGTAGCACGTGCAACATATGGACCAATGTTGCGCTGTAGACTAATTCACAGACAGATTAAACAGAGTAGCAAAAAGAGAGGGTGAGAGTGTGGAGACAGAAAGGGAGGACAGCTCAGCCCCTTTAGGTACCCAGGATGCCAAATGCAAGATACACATTTTGTATCGCACCAGTCCACACAAAGTGCAATGCAGAGCTTGTTTTGTTGTGTTTTGAGTGGAGGTTTGCATTGATATTTAGATTATTGATAGCCTGACTGTGTTGAGCACAAACTTTTCATTTGGTGTTTTGTTGGGTTGGACCTGAAGTCTTCAGTTTTGGCTGCTGGGGATCATCCTGGTCAAGTATACAATATATGGCTGTGAGATTCCTTTGATACCTTTACAGTGTGTGCCATGTTTGTCTATTACCATATCAACCTACAACATAAGGATTTGTTGTTTCTGCAGTCAATATTGATTTTATTTGCCTCTAACTGAAACACCCATATCTCCCTGGTGTTTGGACCTCTGAGAAAAATCCTAAAATTCAGTGCCATTCACGCAGTATGGGTGTTGTCATTTACATATTTTTCTCTTTCTGTTGTCATGTGACTGCTGGAGCACCAAAACAATGAAGATTTAAAGATTGAATGCAACAAAAGGAAGTCCCAATCATCTGTCTGTTTTGCGCCACAGTGAGTGGGGTTGTTAAATTTTCATTTCTATTCAGAATGCATTACTGAATATGTTGGTACAGTTGAGAGTGGATGATTACTAGAAAACACACCCTGCTCATGGTACAGGACTGGAAAAGCCTTTCACGGTTTTCATGCTCACAGCTGGAAATCTGCCTCAGCTCACTATTTATTACACTGCCTCAGGAGAACCCCTTTCCTCCGGGCTCCCTCTTTCTCTACATTGCTTTACTATGTCACACAGATGAAGGGAGATCTATTAATTGAAAGCACATGGTTACAGCAAGCTGGAGAAAGAATTTGTTAGCACACTAAAGTGGATTTCAGAAGCCTTTAGTATGATACAATGAATAAAACATAACCCCGACGATTCCCTAAACTACCATGCCAGTGCTGATCTGAGGTAAGCCTAATAGATGTCACGCTTTCCCAGCTCCAAAAAGTGTGTTTTGGTGTTGCTTTAAACCTTAATGTCCCACTGTCGCCCTTCACACTGACAGTCATATGTTTACCTATATGTTTATAACCTTGGACTGACTGTGCTTCTCTTAGAGCACTTTGCTGCCAGCAGCTGGTAGGGATGGATGTCTCGGATGTCGGTGCTGACTGATGGGCAGCTCTTAGCAAAACCCCAGGGGTCTTCTCAGTACTGCTCGTGGCCTGAGAGACACAGACGAGACTGATGGGGATTCAGAGGTGTGCTGATCGACCGGTCTGCCATCAACACCCTGCAGACCCTGCCAGACCAAAGCTAGTGTGTCTGTGTTAATGTGTACCTACAGTATGTGTGTGACTTAATGCATGCATACACACTTTTATTGGTGTGATTTCTTTCAGACCATTCTCATGCACTGTTTAGACATATTCTACAAAAAGTAATGCATCAGAATTTATATGTATTACATGTAATTGTGAAGGCTGTGATCATGTGACCATTGTGTTGAGTAAAGAAGGACGTAGTATGAAAAGCAAAAGTCTGCGTAAGGAGGCGGATGATGGATGGGTTAAACAAACACAGAATTTTCCCCCAGGAGACCATTGTTTGTGTCCTATATGAAACCAAGTGAACTTTGACCAGTTTTTGGGTACCTCATCACCTTACGCTCAGTATGTTCTATGTAACATGACGATGCCCAACCATGTTGCTTTTCCTAAACCTAGATTATGTTACGTCTCGTTCAGTACGTAATGTGACGATGCCCAAATGGGATTTTTTTTTCCCCCTAAACCTCACCTACTTAATTTTACTTAACATGCATTTACATACCTTAGGTTTAGGAAAGTATTTAACATGACAGCAACCAACCAAGATTCTTTTCCAAAACCTCACTTTCATGACTTTACTTTCCTAAATTTAACCTGTGTTACCTTACATTAAGTATGTAACAGATTATTCCCAACCAAGATTCCTTTTATCTTACCTGCATTACTTTACTTTCCTAAATTTAACCAACCTTACGTTAAGTACGTAACATGATGATACCAAACAATGATTCTTTTCCAAAACCTCACCTAATTAAAATTACTTTCCTAAACCTTACTTGCATAACTTTATGTTAGGTACATAACCTAATGCAACCTAACAATGATTCCTTTCCTAAACCTAACCTCAGCAGTAGGGGTACGAATTTGGGAATATCAATGAACCATTGTGTGGGCATTTTCGTAAGGTATACGAACCATTGTAAGAGGGTACGTTTGATTTTTTTTTTTCAACAGTAGTTGTGGCCTTAAATGTCGCTTGAATGCAGTGATGTAAAGTCACTAAGTACATATACAGAAGTGGTTAAGTATAAGTGGTGATCCCCTGACTTTCCTCCAGCACCACCATGAGATTAATATTTGTAGTTTTGAGGTGAATGTCTCCACCACAATCCGATGGAATGGAGTTTCCTTGAAATTTGGTAAAGATATTTCTGCTTCCCAAAGCTGAACTGTAATAACTTAGGTGATCCCCTGACTTTCTTTTTGACCCCATCATCATGTTGAAATTTGAACTTAATCACTAAAAGGTGCTTGGATTGTTAAGAGGACCAGGGTAGGACTATACACAACATTTGTTGGCAGAAAAGGGCATTCAGAATCAAATCTATGAGGTATAATTCATGCAGATACAATCAACATTACTTATGAGTGGGTAAAACTTATGAGTTTTTACAAAAATAGTAAGTAATTAATAAAAGTTTAGGTTTCTGGGAAATAACAATGGTTAAAATTTTTGTATGAACATGATCAGTTCTACTTATTCTATATTTCTCTCCTTACCGAGGTGCACTGGGATGGGTGTGGCGGCACAGCAGGGGGAGGTGTCGACAGATCCAGCTTGGCGCAGTGACAGTTTTTGTGCCAAAAGGCTTCGCCGAAGGTGCGCTAAAAGCTCGCCAGCTGAAACCAGGTCTACTGTCAGCGCAGGCGGAGCGCAGCCGGTGTAAGCTGAAGTTTGGCTGACCGGCGGACAGTGCGCACACGTCACCAAAACCTCACAGGCAGGTTTCCATAATGTCAGGCACATTAACAATGCAATAAATACCCAAAAAAACACTATTCAATGTAACTATCTGCAATCAGCACATAAATGTATCTCTATATCGACTGTCCCGTCACATCTGATGTCAGATCAAAGGGGATTGGCACCGTTTGGCACGTTTGGCACGCGTAATGGAAACCCAACCTGATTTGATTAACACAGCTGCAAACTAATGAGTTCACATCCCTCTCAGCCAACCACAAACAGCCACAGCATCAGATAGGGAGTATATATTCAGCATCTGTCATCTTAGAAAAGTCAAAAGAAAAGAAACAGAGTGAGACTGCGAGAGAGAAAGAGAGAGCGCGCGCGCACGAGAGAAACGCAACATTGATTTACAATTGTGGTGACCTCCTCCCAGGCTACCTTTGCATCATCAGCCCGTGGAGGTCTGCTCGCAGTTCCGTATATTCGGACACTGCGAGCTTGGACCTCCCGGACCAAAACATCAGTTTCCTCCTGGGAGAAGTTTGGCCGTCTGACGCTGCTGCTCTCTTCTGCCATGGCGAATTGAGTAAACTCTCATTACGCCTTTGCGCAGTGCATTTAAGGGCGAGGAGAGGGGCTCATTTGATTGGTGTGATGTATGTAAAACCCACTCCACGCCTTCTCTCCTCCCTCTTTCCGACTTGCGCAGGTAGGAGGGACGGAGATGGGAAACAGGAGTAGCTGCGCCAGGCGCACGGTGTGCCAAACTTGCAAAATCCGCCTGGCCACACCCAGTTGGCGAAGCGCAGGTGCGCTGCGCCCCTGCCTCGCCCGGTCTGCGAAACTAGAGCCCATAGTGTTGGCCTACATACAGACAACTTTCATTTTAGTTTGTCTTTAACAGTTTGCTGTTAGCACTGTGAGCGCGATGTGCTAAATAAATAAAGCAATCGGCCTAATCATGTATGTACACAATGCTATAAGGCTACTTTACCTGTTCTGAAGACATGATGGTCGCGCATTACACAGCCAGCTTCAGGAAGTTCACCGGTATCGTTGGCTTGTCAACAAATGCACGCGCAGAAAGATTTTTGCGACAGTTGTAACAGACAATACCATTTTTTGTCTGTAGGGGGACCCCGTGAGGTAAAAAGCACAATCCTCCATTGTGTTGCTTTAAGTTTTGATGCTAAAGTTGTGCCACCTCACTTCCCTTGCCAGATGGCTTCCTGTTTACACAAGTCCTATATTAAATAAATGTCAGACTGTCAGGTGTTGCCATTTTTAATCAGGAACAGGTCGAAATTGCCAGAACTTTGATTTATTTAACTATTCATTCATAAGGCACTCATGATCACACTTTGATCACTAGATACATCAACCTTTAAACTTAAAAGTGATATTCCAAACAGAATGTCTTTAGCTAGCCAAAAACATTAGATTTCAGCATGTCAGAGGGTTATTTTAACACCTTGTGTCTACCAGAGAGGACAAACTCAATGATGTCAGACTATGTGTCTCTCCTCCTTACCTTGCTTACCTTGGAGAAATTATCCGACTGAATGGCCAGTAGTGACATACTTTGATATTTACAAGTATTTGATGGAATCACTAGGTAAGATCATTATTTAACCTCACAAAGATTGAAACCAGACATTACATAGCTTAGTTGCCTCAACCTCTACAGTTTGTTTGGCCAAATTAGCAAAATGCTCACTGTACGTAGGCATACTGAATGTCAGGATTCCACAGTTTTATATCATCATATATCATATCCTCCTCCTGATGCCTCACGTCTTATTGCTTGAAAGCTCAGTATTTCGGTTTGGGAGCTTAGTTATGGATTCTTTACCATGTTGGTAGTTTGACAAGGAGGTACCTTTACGTAGTACAAAGCTATGGAGAGCATCAAAATGTTTTCCGTTTTGATGGGGTGGGACTTAAATATTCTTTGTCTCTATTAATAAAAAGCTCAGTAGCACATGAAAAAAGTTTAACTTCCTAGAGACCTGCCAGCCAAGGAGCCGATTTTCAGTTTAGCCCTCTGCTAACTTGAGTTGGGATAGAATTATTTAATCATGCAGCTCTTCTGGACTTGTGCCAGAAATGTTATCAGATATACTGACTCAAATCCCATTAGTGAAACGCATCATTTTGCGGGGGTTGTGATGCTCAAGAAAATGCATCCATTGATTTACAGATGTCTGTTTACCAATATAAGTCTGTGCGAAAAAACAAACAAACAAACCAAAAAAAAGTCTTGGGGCCTGTGCACAACAGGCTTGTGGTATTGCAGTGAAATAAATCTCCGGTGGCCCAAAATGCATTATCCCCATAGGCCACCAGTGTAAAAGACACGTCTGCAGTTTGAGGTGTCCTGTCAACAGTTTTACAAACAAGGTCAATAAGGACTCTTTCTATTATGAATTTTTGAGCCATGGTGGTTTTATATTTGTAACTTTCTCAAGCCGAGAAGAGTGATTTAAGAATCTGTGACATCATCAGTGTAAAATCTATGAGCCAGCGGGAGAAACACTACATAAACTACTATATTCAGTGGACCACATGCTCAAGCACCTGCCTCCAACTTTTTCCATTGTTCATAACTGCATGATGCTGTGCTTCGGATAAACCAAACATGTTATAATGTAAACAAAATGTTAATTGGGTGGTATTAATTAGCAGTATTATTGGCCAAAAGAAGCATTTGGCAGATGCTCCAACAAGTTCAAACCAAGACACACATTTTTGTCACTAGCTCAACAAGATCGAGACTTTCGTGTGAGGTGTAGGTCTGAAGTCCTGCTTTAAAGCAGCAGTTGTTACAGCTAATGCCTGTTTACACATCCAGCAGTAATGTAGCAACATAAGCATTCATCTGGAGTCATGCCTCTGTCCACTTGACAAATCTTACTCCAATATTTACTCTCTATTAAGCTCTGGTTTGGTCTTCACCAACTCCTTAAAAGCATATTTGGTGTTGTTAGCTTGAAAATGCTCCACTGTGTTCACTTGCTAGCTTTGTCTGTAGCTTTACACTAGAATGTGACAATTCTCTGTGGGTTTGTCACTGTCAGTAAAAGGGGTATAATTTGCACTGTGAAAGGAGTCTTTATACATTCTGAAAATATTGATGTCTTCATATAAAACATATTGATTGATGCGGCTTTAAAGAATTATTCCAGGCTTGTTTACAACCTGTCTGATAATCTGAGGGCTCGCATCCTATTTAAAATAAGAAGGATTTAATGTTCTTGTTCTCATAAAAAGAGATAGAGACAACGGCTGACATTCTCCGCTGGTCCCGAGAGGCTATCAGTGTCCAGCATCTGTCGGCAGAAAGATAACACACTGCGTCTGCCTTGATTTGGTAGAGGCTGCTGATGCATCAACTCATATCTTGTGCTTGTCTGTGAATCATGCATTAATGGATGAGACGGCCCTTATCTCCATGCATGTCTGCTCTCACCCACTTCAACAGGGAAAATAATAATACAGCCCTGCTTTGCCTGTTTTTCTGTCACACACACATACCTTTCACCTTTTCACCTCCCAAACTCTTTTATTCTTTTCTTATCCCTTTGTCACTCCTTCTCATAGGCTGCTAAATTTCAATCAAATTTCCTTCTGCTTCTGCGTTTCTCTCCCTCTTTCTCATCTTCGAATCCCCCTTCACCTCCTTTTTTAGTTCAAGAATCATCTCCAGCAACTTGTTACTCTGCCTGAAACCCTGCTGTGCCACTCCTGGGGCCAGGCGCATAAAACCTTGTGTAGATTCAAGACTAAAGACTACGTGCTCACAAAGGCAGAAACATAAATACGGACTTGTTCGTCAGATTTATAAAGTCATGTGTATGCATGGTTTTGTTTTATGAATCCCAGTCATTGGGAAACTGGGCACGTGTTCATCCACTCCTACAGTTAGATATATCATCTATTATGTAGACATGCTCTCAATCAACTGTATATCATCCGTATGTTTTAGAGTGAGGAAAAAAATAAGATTGACTTAAGTAAGGTAGACCGGGGGCAATTATAACATCTCAACTGGCAACAATCAGAAATGAGACAGAACCATGAAACTTATCATGGACATGGTCTTTGATGATCTCTCTCTGCCTGCAAAAGGGCAAACTAATGTCTCAAAATTGATATGATTAATTATACTGTTTTAATTAAACCAGAATTAATTGTTCAATGGATACTGAATTGTTGAAACTATATCTATATTCTTTGATGTTTATTGTTTTCCTTGGTATTTATACAAAGGTATTAGGAGTGTTGTATTAATTGCCACACTATGCTGTTACAATCGCCCCTGGATGTGGGGACAGATGTAACTTTAGACTTCTAGTGTTTCAGTCAATGTTGTGACCATCATTTGACGCATGTCAAGTGCCGGCCCTAGCAAACACTGGACATGTCGCACTGCAGTTCATAAACAGACAACCATGCAAAGTTATTACTACTTTTACTGAAAGATCTGTACCTCTTCCACCTCTGCATTAGCGTAAAATCATTTGTGGAGGGCCACTAATTAAATTTGATTACTCACCTGAAGAGCCAATCTCCAGAGCTATGACTTGCCAGGCAATATCTTTTTGGCCATTGTCTTTATAATGATGGGACTGTGGGTCGTTTAGCTCGGGATATGTCTTGACTTCAACAGCGAGGCTCTCCTTATCCATTTTTTGTCACACACAATACAGCAAGAGCTACAGAGTTCTTTATACATCCATGATGAGGAGAGGAGTCGAGCAGCCATAGGAGCAGAGAAAAAGTGCTACAAGCAGAGAGTGAGTGGGGAAAATATGCATTTAATTCCAGGGGGGGCAAGGCTGGAAATAGGACAGTGGCATAAAGTGCCGCAGGACGGTGGGTCTGGGAGCACAGACGTGCGTCTAGCTGCTGCTAGTGTGGGGATGTACATTGAAAATAGTAGGAGCATATTTTTGTGATTATGATTATTATGATGCGCAGCGTTTGCTGCGGTGTGTTTTGGCCTTGACATTGCTCATAAAAACAAGTGATGACTGTCAACAAGTAGAACACAGATACAAATTACTAACATAAAGACTGTATCCAAATAGCAAAATATGATTTTAAGAAATGACATCAAAATCAAAAAATGTGTCAATTGCCCCTGGTCTCCCCTATTACGATTTATATTTTTATGATTTGTTTTTTTGATTGATTTTTTTAATGCTTGAATTGATACAATGTAAATGGAGAAGGGGAAGAGAAGTTATTGCTTTTATTGGGGTAATCTATGAGTAATGTGATGTAATTTTAGTTTCAAGGAAAATAAGCTGAAGCTAGACAACAGAAACTGTATTATGGTCCGTGGACACAGACCTTTAGCTGGTAAAATATTAACTCAAATTCATTTAGCTGCTAAAAAAACCAACTCAAATTCAGCGATCCCAGAGCAAACTTTACTGAATTAGCAAACTTTCTGTTACAGAAATTAGACCCAGCACGCTGTGCACCCCAGCATTGGGGTTTTCCCCCCAGCTGAATTCAACTTGCTTCAGCCACTACTGTGTCTGTCTCACGGCCTATTTCCACCAGATGCATGTTGGTTGCATCTGCGCTCCGGCACGGCAGCGGAGCCGATAGGATTCAGTTCTAGTCAATGTGTGTGTTTCCACTAGCTGCAGCTGTGCTGCGTTCCGGCTCTGTCACAGCCCCGGCACTCCGGAGCCCTCCACAACAGATACGCAGGACTTCTATTTTTGCCGGACGCTGGAGCACAACGCAGCAATTCAGCACAGAGCAGATCGTGCAGGGCAGGAAGTCGTGCACAGAAACAAAATAAAACAGCCGGTTAATTTTCAAAATAAAATACACAGTGTTCACGGCGGATAATATTTCCCTGCACTACACCTTGAAAACTACATAATGAGCAGAGGCAGGCCTGAAGTCAACAGGTCAGAGGTTTTCAGACGTCATTTCACCCCGTTAACACCATGGACGAAGAGATATTAATCATGGCAGTGCGCCGAGATGTCTTCTGGCGGAGCTGCACCGCTCCGTACAGCAAACGCAGCCGGTGAGTGTTGACAGACGGCGGAGCACGCAGCGGATAACCAGCGCTGCCGTTCCGCAACGGACACGCATCCATTGGAAATCCAGCGTCAGGAGCCTCCGCTGCTCTCCTAGCAGTGGGGAGAGGCGGAGGGACTTTGGGTTGGCCAGCAAGTGAGAGCTAATGCTTGTCTTATTTTTAATCTGAAAAAGCTCTTAGTTTGATACTGCTGTAATAAAAGTCAGGAATACTGACTGACATGAGACACGCTTGTCTTATGTTAGAAAAATAAACAAAAATGCAATAAATTGTAATATCAAATTGCAATACATATCAAATCAGCACCCAGGTCATTAAAGTATTGAAATGTGTGAAAAGCATGTCCTCCCAGCCCTAGTGAACCAATACTTAGATGTGCTAATGAAAAGAACGTCAGGGAATCACAATTTCACCTACAGTCAGTTTTGTACAGACTAAGCTATCCAACATTATTATTCATAACAAAACTAATAACATTAATCATACAAAAGACACTAATTATGTCTTAGTTTTTGCTGCATGTTGTCAGCATGCCCAGGCCCCCGCATTCACAAACCCCAGTTGGCAACGCACCTGATCCTTATGCACTACAAAAAGATCATTGTGTAATTTCTCCCTCATTATTCCCCGTGATCTGGATGAAGTTTTGAGGCAGCTGAATTCTTCCACCTGCTCTCTTGACTCCTACACTCTTTAGGTCTGTTTTTCCGTAATTGTCACACATTATACTGAACATTATCTACTCCTCTCTCATTGGAACTTTCCCCCTCCCTCTCGCATATGCAGTTATTACACCATTACTTATGAAAAAATAATGTAGAACCTTTTGTTGCACATTATTACAGACCAATCCCAAACCACCTCTTCCTCAACAAATACTAGATAGGCCTAAGTTTCTTCTCCCCACAGGGTTTATCGTGTGTTCCAGTCAAGTTTCAGATCAAACCACAGCACCAAAACAGCCCCCATTTGAGTCATCCATTTTCAGATGAATTTAGTTTAACTTAGCTTTGCTTGAGTACTGCCTTTGATACTTTTTATACGCTTTGTTTGTCAGTTTGAATGTTTGTGTGGTGCCATGGATGGTGGTTCTTGTTTTGAATACCATATACACTGATTTTAAGATTTGAAACTCTAACATCATTTTAATGCTTGAACTATTAATGGCCATCAAGGGACTGGTGTTGAGAGTTGGCTTCAGTTATATACATATGTAGTACATCAGACACTGCTTCTGCAACTGTCAATGTTTCTCTGTACTTGTAAGTTACAAATAAACTAACAAAACAAGATAATTTCCATCAAGACACCTAAACATTCAGTTGGTCTCACAAGTCCTTATCATAACTGGTTTTCCTCCTACTTCAGTCATAAGATATTCTATGTTTTGCTCAGTGGTTTTAAACTGGCTGAAAGTAGGTTTTTCTCAGGGGTTCCATAGGGGTCAGTTCTTGGACCTTTTGCCTTTTTAATTTGTACATTCTTCCACTTTGCACCATTATAAAGAAACATTGTATATTCTATCACTCATATGCAGATGATACACAGCTGTACATGTATTGTGATGACCTTGATCCTATGACCTATGATCGATTTTAAGGTTCTTTTATTAGTTTTTAAATGTCTTAACGGTCTTGGGCCATCTTATTTATCTGACCTGCTTTTATCATATCAACCCTCGCGGATCCTGAGGTCCTCCGGCACCGGCCTTTTAATCATTCCAAGCGTTAGAACAAAAACCCACGGGGAGGCTGTATTCAGCCATTATGGCCCTCACTTATGGAACAGCCTGCCGGAGAGCATCAGGACTGCAGAGACTGTTGATGTTTTTAAAAGGAGGCTCAAGACTCACCTTTTTAATTTAGCTTTTAACTGATTTCTTTTACTCTTTTAATTCTTCTATTATATGTTCTTTTTACTTTCTAATGCTTTTAAATGATTTATTTTTAAATCTTTATGCATTTTAGTTTCTAAATCTTCATTTCATATTATTATTATTAATATTATTTTACTCTTTAAATCTTTAATTTTTCCTAATCTTACATTTTTATGCATTTTATCATTACTTTATCTCATACTTGTTTTATGTTATCATATTGCCTTTTAGTCTTTTAGTCGTGTGTGTGTGTGTGTGTTTATATGTGGAGGTGGGAGGGGCGGGTTTTCAATATGTATGTATTATTTTTGTTTGTTTTTATTCTGTGAAGCACTTTGTGCTGCATTTTTAATGTATGAAAAGTGCTATACAAATAAAGTTTGATTGATTGATTGATATAATCAATCTGGTAAACTGTATGGATGATATTATTTATGATAATATGACAACTGAATAAAGACAAGACATCAATACTTGTAGCAAGTTAAAAAAAAACAGAAACAGAAAATGTATGTATACCTAGAATCACTGTCTCTGTAGTACAGGGAGAACGTCAGGAACCTCTAAGTAATTTTAAACTAACCTGAAGTTACTGATGTCTTTGAGAATCATTTCAGTAACTTCACCAGTTTTTTATCACTTAAAGTGCAGCTCCAGAGTTCGAGGATTCATAAGACAACTCTGAAAAACTGGCTCATGCATTTGTAGCAGAGTGGGGTTTTCTTCCTGTTATTTGGCACAGGGCTGCATTCACTGACTTAACAGTGTCCTGATTAGGGTGTGGCATTGCTGAGCGCTAAATCCAGTGAAGTAATTGCTGCTGGGCTCTGCATTTCCTACCTGGCTTTTGTGCTGGTGGAGTTGTCCGAGTTGCCATGTCTCTTTGAGGTCACATTTCCCAGTGAATGGAAGCAGGGCTGGCTCCTCTCCTGGCTGACAGATCCCAGTGATGCTGTCCGCTACGAGCCTTGGCTTGACACAGATTTGGTGTTTGTGGAGTGAGCGAGCCATGGTCTGGTGGCTCTCATCCTCTTGTTGCTGGGAAGCTGCACCTCAGTCTGCTCTCTGGTACTTTGAGGCCAGGCTATGCTTCATGGTGCAACAGTTGTTTTACTATTACTCAAGTTTACTCCACTACATGTATTTGATAGATAAAGTTTTCACAGAAATATTTAACATACAAAATATATGATTGTATAAATATAATGCACTGTTATTGATTAATCTCTCCAAAATAATTAAGATGGTCTCTTTCTCGTCTACTAAAATGAAATGTGCTTGCATTAATGCATCACTAATAGCAGTCCTATAATGTAATGTATAGGCTACAACCCGATCTCACAGAAATACGTGAAATGACCACGATCTCTTAACACTGCATTCTGTGGTGGCAGCACGTAATGGATTATAATTACGCACCAGTGAACAATGCCAATGTAAAGTCAATTAAGATCCTTTGTCGTGGTGGACACACGAATTCCCTGGTTCAACAACGTTCACGTCAGCGTCGTTTTCTTCAATGATAACATTTCTGTATACACACAAAAACACGAATGTGTCCTTGATATTAAAACCGCAAATATATTCCTCTTTTATAATTTCCCCTCAATAATAATAATAATGGGGCGTCGGTGGCTTAGTGGTAGAGCAGGCGCCCCATGTACAAGGCTGTCCAGCCTGTGGCCCTTTGCTGCATGTCACTCCCTCTCTCTCTCCCCCCTTCACGCTTGTCTGTTCTGTTAAATAAAGGCTAAAAATGCCCAAAAAATATCTTAAAAAAAATAAGAATAAGAATAATAATAATAATAATAACATGATAGTTCGGCTGTACTAGATATTTGATATATTCAGTAGATTTACTTTTTTACAACCCTATTCTACTTCCTACTCTACAACCGGAAGAACTACCCTCCCGAAAATGCCATTTCTACAGTACTAGCTAAAATATCTGAAATTAAACATCCTTACTTTTTCTTAACATAGCTCATCTAGATACAGTGTAATTACTAGTTCGGCTTTACTAGATATTTGATATATTCAGTAGATATATCTTTTTTTGACCCTATTTATAACCCTACTTTGCAAATCAGAAGAACTACAACTGTGTTGCTGATATGTATCAAGCTGCATGGTGCAGTCCTAGGGAATTGTAGTTTTTAAAAAATATTTAGTGTTTTTCCTAGATTTGGAAGTTGTAAATACTGAATTGAGAGTACACTATGGACATTAAGGGGATGGTAAACACATTTGTGTAATCAGATTTTATATATCTATTTTTTTTTTAAAAATGAAAATTGAAAATTAATTTTAACCATATTTGACAGCACCCCCAGTTGTTGACTGTACTCACATGGTAGTTGAGGTCAAGAGCTCTCTATAACAGTTGGTCCCATGTCTGTACCCCATTTTGTTGCTGAATTATAATCCTTCAAACATGCACTGAGTTCAAGGTTCAAAGGTCAGTATTTTAAAGGAGGAGCCATGTAGAATCTTCATACTGACATATGTTACTCTCCAGGTTGAGACCTTTGATGTATTTGGTTTAGCTCTACGACAAAGTTTTGATTTTTTTCATTTTTTGGACATAAGCCATGCCAGGTCTAGTTTCAGAGAGCACTTTGAAGGCCCAGTGTATAAAATTAACTTGATGTTTGTTTACTTGTTTTTTTTTTTTTTTTACTGTAAATAGTTAGGGTCCTCCCCCAGGAGAGTGGAGGTTTCATCCCAAAGTGGTAGCCCTTATATGGTCTCGGTTTGGCACAGCTCAGACCGACCTATTTGCATCAGCAGAGACGACCCACTGCAGAATGTGGTTCCCAGGTCTTGTCTATATGTTCTGCCAAGAGAGTGAGTGAACTACATGCGTTGTCTGTATGTGAGGAATGTTTGAGATGAAAGGCTGATAACACAGGTTTGTCTCTCTGGCCAAATCCCTCATTTCTGCCTAAAGTGGTAAACTCACAAATGGCAAAACCAAGTGGTTGAGATCACCGCATTTCATCTTGTTCCGGCTCTCCCACAAGGGGAAGAAGGCCTGCTTACTTTGTGTCCAGTGAGGGCACTAAGGGCATATATTGGACGCACTTAGTCTCTGAGGTGCTCCCACTCTGTTGTTTGTCTGTTTCAGAGGTAAAAAGCTGGGTCCTCCTGTATCTAAACAGTGTCTATCCATTTGGGCTGTTAAATCCATCTCTGGGGCCTACTCCAGGCAAAATCTCCCACTCCCAGATAATCTAGTAGCTCACTCCACCAGAAGTGTAGCCATCTCCTGGGCTGCTTTAGAAGGACTTTCTCTCGCAGACATGAGTGCAGCAGCAACATGGAATACCCCCTGTACTTTTTCCAGATTTTCCAGAGTCAACGTAGCATCCCCTGCACCACTGGGTTCCACCATTCTGCTTTCAGCCACTGGACCAGGATGTGAGGAAGTGGAGTTCTTTATTCCTCCCGATACTGATTGTACAAGTCATCCAAGGTAAAGACTAGACTTGCACCGATTACAATTTTTTGGGCTGATACCAATTTCCGATTTGCAGAGTGTTTGGATGGCCGATTACGATTTTTGCTGATTCCGATTTCATTTTTTTCAAACCACTTTACAGCACACAAGATATTGCAGTATTTTCTGTCTTTCCTTTATTAGAACATTTTAACAGAAAAAAAAAATCACACAGGAGAATCTACAAAATGCAGTGTTATGGACATTCGAACATTTTAACAACGAGAAAAAAGGTGCACATTTGAACAGGCTGCCATGGAACATAATAATAATGTGTAATTGTAGGCCATTTTTCTGTAAAACAGGTGCATTTATTGGCCATGTAGGCATAGAATAAATAACTGAAAACTAAAATAAATATGCCTATAGCAGCATTAAGATATTTGATAGACCTACACATGACAATGGGCTCGGAATGGGAAGAAACGTGAGTGTGTGCCCATGTTGTTGTTGTCGTCACACACATGACTATTTGTACATTAATGGCAAGGTTTTTTTTGAAAAGCAGAAATATTTCTGTCTTGTCAACTGATAGCCTGCTTCTTCTATCATCTGCCACACGTCCAGCCAAGCTAAATAAGCGCTCACTGTCAACGCTGGTACATGGCGCAGAGAGGTAAGCTCGGGCAAGTGGCACCAGAGCAGGGAAACGATCTTTGTTAATCCTCCAGTAGGCCAATGGATTCTGTCCTCTGTCAATGGGCGCCTCTAACAGGTAGCTCTGTATCTTCACAGACAAGGGGCTGGCCAGATGTTGTGCCATCTCAGTATTCTCCATCAGGATTTCATCATAAAGTGAAAGCAGTAAGCTGTGTGCCTTTTTGGCTGCTGATGCTTCCCCTGGGTCAGGTCCAGAGGCCGTGGATGTCTCAGCAGCAGGTTCCATGGGTGTGGATCTGGTCTCCCTCAGTGCAGTCTGAAGGTCCTGTTGCACTTGATCTTTCAGATCATTTGAGAAGTAACGATTCTTGTACCTTTGGCACAAAGCAATAAATAATCCATAAATGAATCACATCAAAATGAATCAACTATAATGATTTTTGAGACATTAAAATGAATGGATTTCGCCTTTATGCCTACATAGCCTGTTAGTTTATAAAAAGCCTACATGAATAAATTGACTATATCTCAATAAATTGGCTAAATAAATAAATAAATAAAGAAACAGTCAACCAACCTTGCGTCAAGAACTGTGGCCAATGTATAACGGGTCTCCTCCTCGATGTCGCCAAACCTTCCAACCCTCCAACAAGGTGGTCTTTGTTGTACCCACTCCATGGTCGGTATCTGCTCTTCTCTCCAAAAGTCGTTTAAGAACAGTGATTGACGGGATGACGTCTGCAGCTGTTGTGGTCGATGAGCTTATTTCCCTAGAAAGCTCCTCAAAGCTCCTGCATTGAAAATGAAAGTATCCTCTCTAACCTGATTCTCTGGCCGGAATCATTTACTCCATAGTTGTCTTACCCAAACCAGTGTGTCTCTGAGGTCCCCTTCCTCACGTCGCCCAAGTCATGAGTTGCACTTGTGCGTGTGTGTGCACTGCTGATGTTACACAATGTCCATCATGCGGCACTGCAGGAATTTGACAGGTGTTTTAAAATTGGCATATTTTAGACTGACCGGCCGGTCGCAGGTCATGGCCGATCACGTGTCAAAATAGACAGTAAGCTATGACTAAAACTATGGATCTATGGGACAGAGCGATGACCGTCACAGTTTCTTGTCGCTCAAAATGGCTGAGGTGTTCAAGGCAAGAGGAGGAGGCATCGTCATCTGGATGCTCTTATGGACAGTGAGCTAAGCCTCCCTATGTCAGTCAAATTACTGTACTTTGTTGGTATGGTCTCAAGGATAGATAGATGATGGCATCATTCAAGGTAAAGTCCGTGGTGACAGTCATCGTTTGGTCTCATAGATCCATAGTTACATTCATAACTTATGTAAATCATTTTGTATGTTGTTGTAATTTATTCCACCTTCTGTGTGATCCTCGTCTGGCACTTTTTTGATAATCAAGCTCTATTTTGATGGTGAGTTTTTGCTGCACTGAACACGCCCTGTTATTAGATCAGGAGGAGGATGAGGGAAAGACGAATAAATGAGACCTCAGCCCAATGTATTAAAAAAAACACTAATATCCAAACACACATCTCATCCTATCTTCATGTTGCTCTGTTAGCTACTTCGACCCACAAATGATGAAGTGTGGTTTTATATAACCAGTGTGGCAAGCTAGTCGCCCAAAGTCTCATTTGATTAGATGAACTTTTGTAAATAACTGAGTGCACAATGAGTCATCAAACATTTAAAACTGCTTCACAGGAAGTGAAAAGCGAAAAAGCTTTTATAAACCCATTGTACACTACCTGTCCAGAAACAAATGGCTAAGGGATACAGTTAGCAACTAGCTTGTGAACAAAGTGAAGCATTTAGCAGCTAAAAACCAAGACATTTTCTCAGGAAAATAAATCATGGAGAAAAAAACTCCAGTCTTTGGTAAAAAAAAAAAAAAAATGTGGACATCAGATCTCTGAGGGCATTTTGGGAGCTGCAGTGTTGTCAAAACTGCAAGTGTAGACTTTAAAGGAAAGCGTCTCAGACCAGTCACAAGCAAAAGTCTGGAAAGTTCATTTGTTTTTGCTTCATTTGTTTTAGATGTCTAGGGCTTGACAGTTTGAATTGATATCCCTTGCACAAATTTTATTTCATTGCAAACATACACAAAGTCCCCCTATTTTTCTGTGAATTGAAATTAAATTCACATTGCACATCCTATTTTGTGTGCAACTACAGTGTCTGGTTTTCTGTGGATACCAAGGTGACTCTACAGGCTCTCCACCGTGTATTATCAGAACTAATTTTTCCACAAAGTTACACAAACTTGTTAAAGCTTTTAACTGTTCTCAGTTCTCAATTGTTTGCTCTTACCTTAATACTGGATCACAGGATATAGTGGATATTGACAACACCTGTCATGAATTTGTGCCACCTGCCCTTCATAGCAGTGATTGGTTGGTGACTGCCATAATGAACCTCACTTGTGCCTCACATGGGAGAAATTGTGGGACCAGGATCGAGGCAGTGGGGATGGAAGAGAAAAATGAGGAGTCTCATGATGATGATGATGATGATGATGATGATGGCACTTAGATGACTGAAGTGATGACAATGGCAAATCCCAGACCCAGACAGGCAAAATTAAGTCTGTGCAGTGAAGCCCATCCAATAAGGTGACTACACCCCAGGTACACCCTGAGCTGATGATCTAAAAGAACTGTGGCCTCTTTGGTGACTTTTGATCTTTGGATGTGGACTTTATTTGTACAGCAAAGGACTTGTATATAATTTTCTTCTGAAAAAGACTTATTTGTCTTGTTTACTATTGTCAACAAATTCTATTCCCAATCAAATCCCCATGGTCATACCCTGTCTGTGGCACTCAGCTCCAAGCCCACTGAAGACATAAATCTGTAAAAATACTTAATGAACCTATAGATGTTTTTTGTTTGTTTGTCACTGGTTTTTTTTCAGCAAACATTACCCAGACAGGGGTAAACAGTGCATTTGTTGGGGACTATTTTCAGCTGTGGGTTAATGACATGTTGAAGTTTGTCTTACAAGTTTCTTTGTCGGGTGATAAACTATCAATTTAATGTGTTTGATAGTAATGTAATATGTTTAATGTGCAGTTGTTGGTCCTCGAAGAGATACAGAATTAATCAGCAATTGATCTTCTCTAGTGCTTAACAGTTACTGTACAGAGAGGGGCTAATAATGCTAGCTAATGTTAGCAAGCTGGCTCACTACTAGCTCTGAGTTGTGCTGTAAAGCATCAACACAACAAAGTGCGTTGCTCTCTCTCCTTTGATCTGTCTGCCACTGTAATTAATATAGCTATGTTTAATGTGAGCAGAGCAGCACATCTTACAACACAAACAGCCACAAAGTACTTTGTAACATTACTTATTAATTTGGGTATTAGTATAATTTATATGTATATTTAGTATAATTTCATGTTTTAGCACAAATATGTATGTCAGTATTTGTTATGGATAGTTCACCAGCTGACGTTGATACGACATGTTTTAATTGTGCTACAGCAATGATGTAATTAATGGCACTGAGAAAATGACCTAAGTAGTGTCTGAAAGTGTTTTTTGTTTTTTTTCATGTTGCAGATGAGCTCACTGTATAGTCCTCTATATAGAACTCCCTATATAAAGAGTAGGGAGTAGTGAATGATTTCGGGCACAGTGCGTGTGCTTCTGGGCTAGCTGCTAATAAACGTCTGTCATTGCGGGGAGGTAGCCTACTTCTTCTTTTGCGTAGGGTGCGTGTGCTGTGCTACCGTACAGTGTGTGTACTACTGGGTTAGCTGCTAACGAGAGTCTGTCACTGTGCGGTGGCTCATTCTTCAGCTTGTTCTTCAGCTCGAGGGTATATATTTTACTGTACTACTAGGTTAGCAGATAACGAGGGTCTGTCGCTTTGCAGTAGTTCAGTCTTTGGCTTGGAGGGCCATGTGTGCTTTGTGCAACTGGGTTGGTTGCTAAAAGCTGCTAACGAGAGTCTGCCACTTTGCAGCGAATTAATCTTTGTTTCAGCTCCTTCAAGGAACAACCCCCAGCATCTCAGAGCAGAGAATACTGCATATTTGGATTTTTAAACCTAATTTTACATACATGGCAATTGTTCTAATCATTCAAATTTGGCTGGGTGATTAATAACACATTTCTCTGTGGTGTGACAAACTCATTACACATATTTATTTTTGCTTAACCCAGACTTTAATTAAGTTGTGTGGTGTAAGTTTACAAAATGTGCATGGTTAATGAAATCCAACAGATAACAAAAACAGCTGATACTGACAGCAGATGGTTGTGGAAGCTTAAATTGATTCTGAACTGAGGAAAGGCGCTGACAGAAAGGGAGGGATTGAGGGACTGGGAGTGGGTTTAAGAAGCTAGAGAGACAATTTGTATGCTGTAAATTTGGAATTTCTTGCACTTAGTGTTACCCAAGATACCTTTGGGAACCTGTGGCTAAGGCTTATAGTAAGCTACTGGCAAGCCTGATTCACACTTCCATCTATTTTCTAGTCATTTTAGGTTCAAGGTTTACTCACTAAGAATGATTTCATATGGGACCCTGTCTGAGATGGCAATTTTTTAAAGAAATAGAGTGTGTGACACTGAAATGGACAAGTAAATGAAGGTTCTGTTCATTTATCAAAGCATGAGCTTTAAAAGATAAGCACTTGGAGAGAAAGCATGAGGGTCTGGGTCTCAGCTGTGTCTACTGAGTGCTGGGCAGGGAGGATGTTGTAGGTGGTAAAAAAAACATTGTCACACAAGAGAAGTATAATGACTTAGACTCTCCCATTCGTAACTGCTGGACAATCTACATGCAGAAAGTACAGCAGCAACGCACCCACATACTGGCAAGGATCACAGAGCAGAAGAGGCCTTCATGTAACAACAAAGCCCGCTGAGCTTGTTGTAGTACACAATTTTATAAAAGACAGCATTAAAACAGTTACACATATCCAACCTACTACTGTCTTTATTTAACTGGCTTCAAATGAGGCTTAATGTTCACACAGTCTCTCTCAGTATTACATAACTTACTCCAGCATTGATCCAGCCTGTGGGCTTACCAGTCGAAGCTAGCAGCATTAGCCACGCAACATGCTAACTTTAACTTCAACAAGCTAACCTGCAAAACAAACAGGAACAACATAAAAATGGCAAAAGATATAGCTTCCAAGTTTAAATTTGGGTCACCAACATCCCTGCTGAGCTTCAGTTTTGGAGGGAATACTTCTTTGTCACTCTGTTGAGAAAGAGTTTTTCAGTTGGTGTAGGACATTTCAGTCACAAATCAAGTTCATGAAAGAAAAGATGACTCCTGCACTCACTTTTACTCTGCTTAATAAAAGTGAGTGCAGGAGTCATCTTTTGTCCAAGGGGCTCAACTCCCAGCAACACAAAAAAACAGTGAGAATGTGTATGTTAATTGAACTTTGAAAAATCAAGTTCATTCACTGGGTCTTCACATCCTCAGATGCTGTGAGTGTAGTGGTTCATGCAGCCAACAACAGAAAATAAATTGTGTGCTTTGCTTGTACCATCCACATTTTTGTGTTACTGGATCAGGCCTTCAGGAATGCTGCTCAGCCTTGCAGCCAATTTTTTTTTTTTTTTTTTCCAGTGGCCACAAAAAAATCCCCTGTGGACCAAAAAGCATTTTCCCCATAGGCCACCATTATAAATACACATCTGAAAAACTGTTCACAGGACACCTTGAACTGCAAGCAAGGTCAATTATGAGTCTATTATGAATTTTTGATCCATGGCGTCTATAAGCCCAGCGGTTACTCACATGTCGGGCCAGCAGGAGAAACACTACTGTGCATATTCAGTGGGTTGCATACTGCAGAAGTATAACTGGAAGCCAGAAACTTTTTTAGGCATATGTGCCGGGTGAGAAACTGCATTTTAATGAATAGGTGCCATCTTGGCATCCAGTATTGAGGTATTATGGACCTGAAGTGAATTATGCACACATTAAGTGCCGCAAATGAAGCAAGTAGTGCGATTTTGCATCATGCACTTTTTCACGAGTCACTCAGCACTGAGATCCTCCAGGGACATATGACACAGAGGACATACAGGCGGAAGTTCATTTGAGTTATTTGCACGTATGTAGTGAGTCAACACAACGCTTTCAGCGTTCAAACTGGCGCCAGTAATGTGATGCAAAAATTTGCTTGCATTTGATGTAAACACAATATAAGATGTGATATGGAGCTGCAAATCTAAGTGGCTTTTTGGAATACAGGAGACAAAAGAAAGGGGATGATTTTGCCTCATACCTTGGGGGCTGTAGACACATTGGGACACATATCTATGTTAAAATTCCATGAAAAGGTTTTGAGTTTATGATGATGAAACAATCCAACAGTCTTTTGTGGTGTCCCTGTCCCTGACATTTTCTATGCTGTGACATCCATTAACACAGTGTCAACAATGAGAGCTTTTTTATGCCTGTGGCCAGAGGTATTTGTTTTTGGGTTGTCCATATGCACCACTGTCATAAATGTGATTTTTAAAAAAAACACCTTGAGAGGATTTTCTCAAATTTGGCACAAATGTCCACTTGGACTCCAGGATTAAATTTTCGTCATCAAAGGTTAAGGTAACTGACCTCACCTCTGTCTCGTCGTCATGAACACAATATCTCAGGAACAACCTTGCAGGAATTTCTTTTAGCACAAACATCCATTTGTACTTAAGGATGAACTGGATGGATGGAAGGATGAATTCGATGTTTGTGATTAAAGGTCAATGTGGCCTCACAAAACATGTTTATGGCCAAAACCCAAGAATTCATATGCTAATTATGACTTTTTTATTAGAATTTATTAGAATAAAATGAGCAAATATATATCCAAAAGGTCAAGGGTCAGCTTCACTGTGACATCATAATGTCCTTTTCTGGCCATTACTCAACACCATAACTCAGAAACAGAAGGGGAGACATTTGCTCAGATACTGAATTGGTGACACTAATCTTGGGCGTCCACCTTGAAATTGTGCTGATTGTATAGCTCTTTGGTGCAACCAGGTTAAAGATGTGTGTGAAGCATTCAAGGTTTAGAGCTTAGCTTCTTTACAACAAAATACCTGACACATTATCAACTGTCATGGCTAGATATGAGTCTGGACAGACCTGGATGTAAACCATAACTGCAACTTGACTCGTTGGTGGAGACATACAACAATGAGGTGGAAATTCTTGTTTTTATACAGCCTTAAAAATATAAAACTGAGTACTTTAACCTTTTAATACTTACTGTATACTTATATCATTATTTTTCTTTCTTTTCTTTTCTTTTCTTTTTTTTTTTTTACTCTTATTGTATTTATTATTATTGCACATTAGCCTTTTTACTACGGATGTTCCGATCAAAAATACCTGTGTGACAGCTGAGGTAAAACAAAGGATCAGATCTGGTTCTATATAGCTCGATACAGCCAATCCTAATCAGTTAAAAAATGCTTTGATCAGCCTTGATACTGATCTTTGAGATCAGATCGTACATCCCTGCTTTTTACATATCCTCTTAGAGTATGCCACCTCTGCATTTACTGAAAATACTGTATATATGTATGAGACAAATTAATCTCTTGGTATTAAAATATGATCTACATAAAGTTTGCATGAGGGATATGATCCCAAAATATGGAAGGCAATTTATCTAATATTACAGATCACTGAATATGTCCAGGTAACATGAATCCTCTGCTAAAAGGCCTAGTAATATGAGCAAACGGCAAAGGTTCAAAGAACCGCAGCCTTTTTCCTTGACTGACTCCACATATTATCCACTCATTTGCACTGTGTAGCATATACAGCAGGATAGAAATCTATGCTTAATAAAATTGCACTCTTAAGTTGATTAATTCCACCCTTCATCAAAGGAATTACCTCTTGATTAATTTTGCTGTTCATCCCTTGACCTCTGTGACCAGTTAGCACAGTGATGACAAATGGTGGAGTGCAGCGTTGTATCTCTGTGGACTCCCCAGTGGCCTTGCCTCCATTACTGTCGGAGAGTCCAGTTTCTCTGCTCTGAAGAGGCCCATCTTTATCTAACCCCCAGGCTGGAGAGATAGGGGTGGGGTTGGTATGAGACGGGGGGGCAATTTTCAGCCTTAAAGACAGTTTCCGCTGTAATTCACTGTGAAGATAGCAATCTGTAGTGTCTCCAGGTATTTACTCAGACCCTCCTTTTTATCGGCGTGGGACCTCACCATACAGTCGCTGACAGTGTTTATCTAAAATGCAATCTTTCTGAACTGTAAAGCACTGAATTTGTTGCCCCTGACTCAATGAGCAGGGCACCAAGGGTCAAAATCAATAACAACTTACAAGTTGCTGTGTGCCTGAGAGTTGGGTGGCTGAGCCTGCGGGGACGGCTGTGGAAGTGCAGACTCTGGGAGTGTCCACGGGTGCTTGGACAGGCGGTCTTATCTTGTTGCTGCTGGGCCCTGAATCAAAGATTGTACGTCACAACAACTTGAGAAAATTCAAGGAACTCTACTGAGCTTAGACACTATCCTTTTGTGTTTATCCTTTGGCTGGACCACTTCCCACAGACTTGGCTTGCATTCAGAATTTTTTTTTTTTTTTGCATTTTATCCTTAAACCTAAATCCTCTTAAAATACCTTGTTTGGAACTTGCTGCATAGTTTAAAGAGACAATTCATCCAAAGTCAAAAATACATATTTTTCTTCCTCTAACTTGTTGTGCTATTGATCAGTCTAGTTTGTTTTGGTGTAATTTGCCGAGTGTTGGGGATATTGGCCGTAGAGATGTCTGCCTTCTCACCAATAATATGGAACTTGACAGCACTCAGCTTGTGGTGCTCAAAAACAGACATCCATTGGAACCCAACCATGTCAGCATAGCTTGTCATAAAGGGGGCTCAATAATGCTTCAAATTTAGGCTACCTTTTGGTAATTTTTCAAAGGGGTCCGCTGAAGTCTCACCTCAAGATATTCGGTGGTGTACTGGGCAGGTTATCAAGGAGAAAGTGTGTTTACTCTCATATATAATCCAATGGCTTTGTGGCTGATAGGTGGATGCAGGGGCGTAAGTACAGACAGCGCAGGCAGTGAGGCTGCACTGGGGCCCGTGGGGTGGGAGGGCCCCTGTGAATGATTTAGATTGCCACCATGGAACTGCACCTGTGTTTAAAGAAGAACTCACAATAAATTAAAAATGGTGCCATTTGCTAGAAAATGCAAACCCATTTCTGTCATAATTTTGTTTTCCAGAAATCATTATCTGGTTACTCAAGATAATCAACAAACCTTGTTGTGAGCAGTTTCATGTGGGGACTGTTTTCTTTCTACCAAATGACACCCATAAACTCCCTACTCATGGATGACAGGTCCATGCTCATGACATTAATGACGTCCTCCTCGGCTGAGCTGTAATTAGTTAGTTAGTTGGTTCAGTGGTGCCAGGTGAGCTACCAGTAGCAGATTATCTTGATTAACCAGGTCATTATTTCTGGAAAAGAGACATTGCTGTTGAGTTTTTCAAATGTATTTTTTGGCGTTTTGACCACCACCACTGGCCAATTACTGTTTAGTTACATCATATTTAAAAGAAGGCAGACATCTCTACAGCCGATACCTCCAACACTCTGCAACTCACACCAAAACAATCTAGATTGATAATTAGCACTACAGGTAAGAGGGAAAATATGTATTTTTGATTTGGGGGTGAACTGTCTCTTTAAGTCAGTTTTTGGCCAAATGACCCTCACTCACAGGTTCCCTTTTTCCTCTGAATAAATGCCTTGCTATTCTTCCGACAAAGATCTTGACAGATCATCTGAAAGCAAATCAAATCCCATTTTGGACAGCTGCATCTGACATTTTTTTTGTAACTTTCTGAAACAGAAAATCCAACAATCAAGCCCACTATATGCAGCAATTGACCATCTGTAGCAAAATAGGCAGTATTTGAAATGTTCTCTCAAGACCGCTGTTTTCATTCTTCACACTGAAGATCTCTATGACCCCATTCTAGCACATCCATCTTTCCAAGATATGTGAGTTATACTTCTTCCAAGTGTAACTATGTCAGTAAGTGGCCTCTCCAGGGGCTGTCCTCTGTGATGATGCCAGCAATAGCCATCGTTGTCCCTGTTGCTTGAGACGGGGAAGGAAGTGGCTCCACTGATTTCAACACAAACAGTCATACTGAGGAAAAACTGAGCTGTTAGGGTTACAATTATCTGATCCCTGATCTGTTTGACATATGGATTGATGTGTGTGCCTGAGAGAGCCTTGCTGTATATGGGTGAGTTTCTTAGTGTGATTCATACAGCTTCAAGTGCATTACCACCACCATCTGGTCTAAATTTTAGTTGACTTTGATATGCATATCCAAGAAAACCAAGACAGATTGTAATGAGATTTGTGATTAGCGATTGTGCAAATATGTGGCTTGCTTTATCAAAATCAGTTGGATGTTGCAACGGCTCATTTCTAGATAAATGTGGACTTGTGTAAACATCTCCATTTTTGGTCATTTGAGGGTTTTGCTTGATTTTAAAACAGAGTCTAGGCTTCCAGAAAATAAAACTGTTATCACTACATTGAGACAATAAATACAATTTTGAAGCTTGTAAAGGCATGATGACAAGCCAGTGGTGAACACTAGTCAACCACACTGTGGTCCTACTCAGTGCCAATGTTCCCCCCTTCCTCTATTCTTATAATTATGAAAGAAAAGCTTATAGTAACAAGGCAGGTTCAAAGACAGTGAGTTTTTGTCTGATTTCAAATAGACAAAGTCTTCGCTTTTAGAGCACTAAAACGCATTAAACCCCACTGGGACACTGAGGCTAACGTAATTCTTAGTGGCTTAGCATCACACATCAAAATGTAGGTGAACTATCCCCTCTTTCCAATAGTGTATATAAATTAAAATGTCTGTCAGGGTTAATATGACTGAAAAAGAGGAAATGAAAATGTATGAACTTGCATTTGTATTTTATCTGGATCCAAGAAACTACAGTGTCAGTGGAGCCTTTTTTCAAACCTACATCTGTCATTGTTTGTGTAAAACCCAGTCCAACACCAAGTGTAAGTGTGGACAAGTAAAGTGTGCTTTGTTGTCCCCATTTGTACAACTCATCTCATGGAGACCACAAAGGCACACAAAAGAACCATTCTGTGAGAGAGATGAAGATGGAGGGAGTGGGATGCAGGCTTTTTGTATTTGTACCTGTTCCAAACAGCACTGAGGTGTGCTCGGACAACGTAGTAGGACCTACATTGTTTGATGCATCCTGAAGCTTTAAGACTGGTGACTTTTTAGCAGTGTGGAAAAAAGACAAAGGAAAAGGAGTTTTCTCATGAACAAACAAAATGCACACCACTCATATTCAAGCCCTGGGGGGAGCACAGTTGGATGCACTGCCTAATGGACTCCCTCTCCTCTCCTGCATGTTGTGGTGTCAAGTGATCTGTCAAGAATACCCGTGGGTTCGTTGCTTTTTAATCAGGACCCATCATTTCATAAATTAAGACTGATTAAGTGATCAATTTACCTTTGTCATAGTTTTGTCATCATCAGTTAATGGCTGTCTTAGGGGAATAAATGAGGAGATAAGTGGGACTGAAGGCTGTTGAAGTCTGGCTGTACCCTGTGGGATGATGGGCTGCTCCTCTGGGATGATTGCTGGCTCATATATCAGATTTGTATTATCATGTCTCGCATTTCTGTTATCATTACAACACGAACCCATTCTGATTTGTATGCAAAAAAGTCACAGTGATGATTTGTTTTCTAAACAGCAGTGTGTTTGGCGGTATACAACTTTTATAATACACTACATGGTTCAGATTTATCACAGATCTGCTTTGATTTCCCAAGGCCTACAGCAAGTACCTGCTGCTTATATGCTTGGCTGATAGTGTTGGCATAAAGGCATCACTGATGTCAACAAGAAGAAAAAAGCCCAAAAATGATCCTGAAACTATAAACAGCATTATTATCAAAGAGTGAAATGTATCTTTGAAAACTGGTGAAGAATTAAGAAATATTAAGTTGGGGAGCACTGACTTATTCACATGAAATCAACCAATTTATTTAAGACATAAAATCATACAAAATAGGGGGGTGGGGGGGAGTATACCTATACCCCACATACCTGTGTATAACCCCTACTACACCGCTAGTTTTGGGCTATGAGAATGTCTCAAAATCGCTTATTCACAATATTATCCCTAAAGCTGCGCTAATCAAGCCCAAGAGCAGTGGTGTAGTGGAGTATATACGCAGGTATACAGGATATACCCACTTGGTTTTTAGGCAGTTTGCAGTATCCCCACCTATCAGCCAGAAAGGCATTGGAATATATAGGAGAGTATACCCAATAATTTACCCATCTGCCCATTAATCCACCCACCTCATCAACTGCCACTACACCTCTACCCAAAAGTAGTAACCGAGCCCAACCCTGAACCTGGCACGCATTTTGGTTTTTATCTCCGAACCCGGCTCAATTCTGACGCAGTTAATATAATGTTACTGAAACACTGACTTTGTCTGTTATGCTATTGTGTAATTATGATTACAGCTTGCCTGTTTACTGTGATTACACACGTGTAAATGACCACCAAAAGGCATTGTTTTATATTGACTTATAGGTAGTCTGCTTTAACGTCACGTCACACAAACACACCCACACACACACACACACACACACACACTCTCTCTCTCTCTCTCTCATATATTTTTCACAAATTTCACAAAATTCTCCTGTTCTGCATATAAACAACCCGGCTGGCATATGTCAACACGGAGGCGAGCTCCTGGCTTTTCTATTGACACCTCACTTGAGCCAATAGGACCTTCCACTGCTGTGGCTAGGGCTTGAATAGCCAATCAGGGCCTGAGCTGATCATACATACGTTTCGAGGTATTTACAGAGCCAGCAATAGGCCCACCTCACCTGGTGACTTACCGGTCTTGTAGTCAATGACACTCCTCACCTCCAGAAGAGTTTTAACCTATTATTGTTATCACAGACCATAATAGATATACAGATGGCTCCTATATAGTCCGAAAGGAGAAAAAACAGTCTTTCTTATCAATTTAGGTTTTCTAGAAGTGTTTTTATATACAGTAAGCTCCTAAACAGATAGTAGGACAATCATAGCCAACCCAAACCTAAACAACATTATTTCCCAAGCAAGTACACTGAGCTTCGGGTAATGCTAGGCGATGAGATATTTTGTTTGACGTCCTCCCTCATTTTGTAGCTATCGTTAACTTACATAAATGTGTTGCTTTCACGTGTATTCACATTAACAAACCCTAGCACTGAACAGGAAGTAGTAGAAGTAGTAGTAGAATGTCTGTCATAGGTCGAAGCCAACCAGAACCTAAACCTGTTGGGTCCCACTGGCTCTGTGAGGGTATCCACACTCTACTCTACACAGCTCTGTTGGGGCCTTTTAGCCTCTTTTAGCCCACTGGTTTAGTTTTTCGGCCCACTGCTACAGTAAGCAGCTATTTTCAGTAAAGAAGCCGTGGTGAATACTCACTGTACTCTACCTACCCCTACTTATGCCATCAGAATAATCTACATATGCTATAATTACATACAATTCTATACACAGAGGGTATTTTAATACTTTGATTGTAAAATTGTGATGGTTTGATGTGAATTCAAAAATATTTGTTTGTAAATGCGTATATTTAATATGTTAAAGTGGCCATAAGCGAAATCGTTTCACCGCTACGTTTGCTGTTGTGCACTGCCTGTAGAGCAAAACAAAGTGTGTCATGAGCCACACCTCCCTCTACCTCTGCTCTCCACACACCCCCCCCCCCCACTCGCCTCGTCTGTGCAGCCAAGCACCACAGCATCTCCACGGACTATCACATCCAGACGGTCCCGGTGTTTCTTCCGCAGGCTCCGCTTCAGTCAGCTTCACTCAGCTGCCCGATATACCCGCTGCTTCTTCCCACATTAACCTGAATAACATACCAGGGCTCGGTGCTCCGGTTGGATTCAAACGGAGAGCTGCTAGCTGGGAAGCTAGCGGAGGCTAACTGGCTGTGCTGGCAGCTGAGTGAAGTGGAGCCTGAGGAGGAAGCACCGGTTAGCCCCGGTTTCACTACAGGCAGATTCACTCGCNCCGTGAGCGCGGGCTCACGGTCTCATGGAGAAGAGTTGGAACGTCAGCATGGCAGCCGACTAGTGCTAACGTCCCTACGCTTCTCCGCCAGGCTCAGCTCGCCAGAGCCGAGAAGAGTGGGGACGTTAGCGTTAGCACTAGTCGGCTGCCATGCTAACGTTCCGGGAGCCTGCTTAAGCGTGGGGACGTTAGAGTTAGCACTAGTCGGCTGCCATGCTAACGTTCCAACTCTTCTCCGTGAGACGCTCACGGGCTCCCGGCTCACGGAGAAGAGAGTAATGTTAGCGTTAGCTCCCAGAGTTAGCACTAGAGCTACTACGGCTACTGGAGTAGCTTGCAGCTATGGAGCGCTTCTACCAGCTCTTCTAGTCACTGAGCCTCGCCTCCATTTCAGCAAATATATTACATTTATTACAGGTACCATCATCATTAAGTAGGCAGGGAAATAGCTAAACACAGCCGCCAGCCTGCCCGCCGGGCTACATTTTACAATGCTAATTGTAAATGTTAGCCGGGCTGCCGGGCTACTCACCTAACACAACCGTAACGCCTGACCCATTGCTGGGACAGAGCCGCTAATAACTCAAGCTCCGGGCATTAACCCATGCTACGATTGTAACATTAAATTTAATTGAATCGACATAGCGACATGTGTGTTAACGTTACTGTAACACTAATTAAAACAGACATTTGACTTTATGTTGTACCTGTCCAGGAGAAGAAGAGCTAGCTCCGAGTCAAATTGAACGCGCAGCCAGACCGGCTTGTAAACAAGGGGCTGGAGATCAACACAGAGAGAGGGTGTGTGAGGTCATGCTATACTCCAGATGAAATTACATCTCTAGTTCTTCACATAGCAATTTTTTAATTCCTTCAATCTAGAAATGATGAATTTCGCTTATTGCTCCTTTAAAATCACAAAAGCTGTATACTTACTTCATCCTATTCCCTGTATTATGATAATAAGGCTGACATAATGCAATAAGACTTGTGGGCTTAGGGACATTCCTTTTTAATGGAGGAGTCATGTTAATGATTGCCTGTGATTAACCTTCTGTTAGAGGTAACCCGCATCTGATTGTGGCAGCTGGTTTGGCAGGTCATGGGTTTCCCACTTAACATTGGAAATCAGCTCAATAAAGGGAATCAATATAGACAAAGACAAAGAGAGAAGGGAGATTTTTCCTGCTAACCAAGGTAGTGGAAAGTTATTTGCACAAAGTAAAATTAACCTCTTCCCCCTTTTAGCCTGGGGTAAGCCACACGTTATATGCTCCGACAGGCCACTGAGGAGTTCTTGGAGTCCCTTGTCAGATAAATGAAAATTATTGGAGGCTAGATATTCTGCACCACAGCCAACACCTCTAAGATGAACATAATGTTTTCTTTACAATCCATGCTCTTAAAGACTGGGGGTTAAGGGAGTGGTAAAGAAAAACATTCTATCCCCTCCATGATTTATGTCTCAATGAATATGTACATAAGTAGGCATAATCAACAGAGAGACCTGGTCACCAATATGCCAGGCATCTTGCTAGGTTATTATGATATTAAAGATAGCACATTGTTTTTAACTCAGGTGAGATAGAAAAAAAAACTAATTTAAATAAAAGAAGACAGAAACTTTTGCTCCCTAATTAGAGGACCTAAGCAGGGGCCACCAACAGGATTGCCAATAGCCACCAATTAGCCAGACCACGTGATGAGCATGTCACCATAGTAGCCCTTAATCGCAATCTTGAAACTGCAATCAACGTTCATAAAACCTTCCTGTCAAAGCCATTAAATAAAAGAAAACTGTAAACTAAATTGCTGTCCTACTATTTTAATTAGATTTATGTGACACTGTTCGCACAGCGTTTGTTTCAGAGTTTCAGTTTGTCACTTTCTGCAGATCACTGTAGACCACTTCAAACAGATAATTATTGTTTCTGTATTCTGTATTCTGTATTGGTACCTCACTTGTTCAGAGAGCTATTCATAGGTAGTATATACTACTACTACTACTGTATAAGTAGTAGTAAAAGTGTTATAGCCTTATGGCTGCATCCCGCTATCTCCCCCCAGTCTTTCTTCAAGGATTAAATTAATTGTATGTTATAGTTATAACAGCTTACACTTTCAGACAGTTTCTCCTTAAGGGCATCCATGGTGTTGCACTGTGTTGTGGTACACACAGAAGTAGTTGTGTGAGTAATGAAAATAGAGAGCTTGAAATAAAAGTTAACACCTTTTTATCACAACTCCACACACCTTGCCAATCACTGCATGAAGTGGTCGTGATAGTCGCACTGCGTTTCAGGACTTGTTGAGTGCAGCCCCACCCCTGACTCTGCTGTTGGAATGGTGGTTTTAGACACTGTTCAACAATCCAACGAACACTGAATTTGGAGTAAGACTCTTAAAAATGAGGGAATAGTTGCCAAGTTTTCATGTACACAGTCTTGCTGTGCTCTTTGGTATAACTTTCAATGGTGATGCTTCACAAGAGCAGTAGAAGGAATGCGTCCCCACGCAGTTTCACACATGAATATGGCACATTAACTTAGACATGTGTGGTTTCTGTAAATAGAGAACGCTGGATGCTCTTGCCAAAACCCACTGTTGAATTAGGGACCTTCAGTCTAATGCTCTCCAAGCCGAGCTATGTTGGTCCTGTGAGCAACAGCATTATTGCAAGCTGGACCCATTGAGAGAAACAGTTATGGGAAACATTGAAAGTGTCAACAGAACGTCTGAACAAGGACTTGAACCCTGGACCCTCAGATTAAAAGTCTGATCCTCTACCATCTGAGCTATCCAGTCTCTGAGGGAAACTGTCTTTCTAGAGGTAAGAATCTGCAGGGATTGGATTGTGATCATTTGCAAAAGACATCATGTCTTACTGGGGAACACGTCTGAAGAGCAGAGGCAGGATTTAATATTGACTTTGAAGACCCATATGTGTTGGTTATATTACTTTCACACTTGGAAGAGTTGGAAATAAATCCCTATCTTGACCAGTTTGAATGCAACGCTAACTTTACATTTAAAGAACGTTGAATAATCAGCAATTTTCCGTGAATCTCTGTCAGATATGAAGCCAATGAATAGGCAAAATAATTTCTACAGTCTTGTGTCAGGCTGGTTCTGAGTTTTGCAGACCGCAGCTGCTCCAAATTGTTGAAATAAAGGGTGATGTACAGCTCTTGCACACCAGGGGAAGAGTTGCCAAGTTTTCATGTACACAGTCTTGGATATGCTCTTTGCTATAACTTTCAAATGTAACACTTCACAGGAGCAGTAGAAGGAATGCATCCCCACGCAATTTCACACATGAATATGGCACATTAACTTAAACAAGTGAGGTTTCTGTAAATAGAGAATGATGCTCTTGCTGAAACCCAGGATTGAAGTGGGGACCTTTGGAGCTTCAGTCTCACATGCTCCCAGCTAAGCTATTTGGGCCCACTGTGTGGACAATGAGTGCTGTTAAAATACATTTTATCAGCCACCTTGGTCAAAAGGTGCAACTGTTTAACCAAGTCACAACACTGTGAGTGGTTGATAGAACAGAAGAGCGCCATAAATGTGCAAAAGCATCCATTCATCCATTTCAGACTCAATTGTCATGGACATTGCAGGGGAAGCTCTAAAAAGTGTCTTAGATGTGCAAAGGGAAGCACCTGTTCTGCTACGGGTCAAGTGTTGGGTTTTAAGTCCAACAGCATTTTTGCAAGCTGGACCCATTAAGAGAAACGCTGCTGGGAACCAGTAAGTGTCAACAGAATGCTTGCACGGGGACTTGAATCCTGGATCCTCAGTGAAAGGGTCTGATGCTCTACCATCTGAGCTACCCTGGCTCTAAGGAGGTTCCTTTTTTCTAGAAGTTAGGATCTGTAAAGATCGGATTGTGAAGCAATAATGGTTACAACTTCAGACTACGTTGCCTGCTACCTATTACTCTCTGTCACTATTACTCATTAAACAGGTTAGGCTGGGGGCCAAGGAAACCATGTTCAGCAGTGTATCCCATAACACTCATCTTCACAATCACATTTTTAAGGAATGGCAATTTCATGAAATCCCTGCCCCTACAACCTGTACTATTTCGAAGGTGCAGTAACGTTGGAAGCGGAAACTTAGTTGCAAATCAGAACCAAATACAAAATGCAAAATACTCACTTAGGGGATTCCAAATACATCTACATTTACAAAACACCATTTCAAACATAGGTTACTATTTGGATATTCGACAGTCCTTGAAGAACTTTTTTTCCAAAACTGTTTTTTTTAGGTGAAAAGGGTACTTAATGGTACCCTTAGTCTTACAAAACAACACTTTCGAACCCTTTTCTCTCAAAAAAAGGGCTCTTCAGAAGTAAATGGTTCTTGGTAGAAGCTCAGCCCTTCAGGGAGAACCCTTTTGGAACCCTTATTTCTAAGAGTGCAACTGGGGCCTTGAAACCTATCCTTTTGTCTGTCACTAGCATTGGGCTATGACATTGTGTTGATTTTCACTGACCTTAAATGCAATTACTGTAATGTTTTCCCACTTCAAAAACCAATCTACTCCATGGTTACCACTTGGTCAAATCAATGGCCTTTACACACTTGGCCACGATGCTCACTCACATCCTGCACACATTTCTGAGTGCTCAAGTACTCGTGAATGACACACAGCCCTGTTGTCTGAAGCCATCTGATGGGCTCTTCAGTGCGGTTAATATATAATCAATCCTACATGCCTTTCAATGTTAAGTGGCAGTGACTAGTTAAATAAAGCTGGCATAGTGATGACACAGTGCCAGCTTTTCCTCACTGTTGAAGACAAGCACAATATTCAGCAAAGACTATATGTCAGATAATGAGTCATTTGTCCAAGTCATGATGCAAACAGTCATAGCAAGTCATTAAGAAACCTGTTATAAATCCTGAGCTTTAGCATCACATTGCTACATATGATATTATCATTTAAGTGTGGTCAATTTAAGCTCCATGGTGAAAAGTTTATCATGGCTGCACTGTGATACCTGTCTCTATGCTGTGAAGCAACAATAAGCACTGTTCCATCATGCCCAGCAGTGATGACTGTTTTTATGCTGTGCAGCAACAATAAGCACAGTCCCATCATGCCCAGCAGTGATGACTGTTTTTATGCTGTGCAGCAACAATAAGCACAGTCCTATTATGCACAGCAGTGACGATCATAATTGTTGAGTGTCATAATGATTAATAGTTTTTAATCAGGCAATCAAATGCCACACCTGCTCAGATGAGTTCCTCTTTGTTTAATGTATTTGTTGTGTTCTTTATCCGACGCTGCACCTCTGCTGTCTGTTCTCACAAACTCTCCAGCAGCCATCATGACAAGTGTTCTCTTACCTCTCATCTTCAGAGCTGAGCAAACACACACCATTAGGATGATCAATATTTCTCTGGAGCACTGTTCCATCATATCATGAGCTCATTTCATGCACTTTAAACAAAGAGGAGGTGTGTATGGTACATGGAGGTAACATTTCTATTAAAGTCAAGCCAGCAAAATGCAGCATGGGCAAAACATGGGTATCAGATATCAAGCAGGAAAACAGGAACAGGTGCAGATGGCTGGAGCGCAAAGGCACAACATGCCAAACTAGCAAAAGGAAAGGGCTGGTGATGTACACTGAAGGACTGATGAGATAATAAGAGACAGGTGTGTAGCAGAGGGAAGGGACCAAAAGGACTGGTGGCTTGGACAATGAATCAGCAGACACTCAACAGCGGTGGGGCAGTACACGTCAGATGGGCGACCGTTTTGGGCTGGTCATAATGATACATTTCAGTAGTACCAGGTTTGGACCCAAAAGCACAACTCAGAGACCAAACAGATGAAGTTAAAAGTTCAGTTTAGGCAAAAATCAATACCAGGCAAGCAAAGAAGGAAAGGATAAATATCCACTGAGGCACCAGGCAAAGGGGCTAAAGTCCAAAAGCAAGAAGGGGTTCATACAGGCAGAATTTAGGCAGGTGGAGATGAAGGCTGGATGGCTAAG
The DNA here is from genome assembly GCF_006386435.1 of Epinephelus moara. NCBI lineage: Eukaryota > Metazoa > Chordata > Actinopteri > Perciformes > Serranidae > Epinephelus > Epinephelus moara. Next base: position 31,754,809 of record NC_065518.1, on the reverse strand, counting down.
CTGAAAGCACATAAGGCAATACGGCAGAGAATGAATGGGAATGGGCCAGTCAACATACTGCAAGGCTAATGAGGAAGTGGGAACAGGTGTACAGGTAGACAAAGGAGGTCAGGAGATGGGAAATGGTGGGAACACAGGTTACTGCAGGGCAGGATGGGGTGGCAGGGTCTGAGATGTCTGGAGAGTATGTAAGGGGCAAGGAAGTTTTGGCCCCTAGATGGAAATATAGCAAAAGTGAGTCTCAAGTTTATGTAAGAGATACAGAGTTTGTGTCCTATCACAGATGTGCAGTTCCCTTTTTATGAACTGTAACTAGTTATTTTTCTCATATTAACCAAGGTTTTTTAAGCTTAAAGGGGACCTATTATGTTCATTTTCATTTTCATACTACTACATTGGGTTTTTACTAGAACTTGTTTACATGTTTTAATGTTGAAAAAACACTTTATTTTCCTTATACTGTCAGTGCTGGAACATGTGTATTGATCTTATGGGCTTTTTTTTGGAGGGGGACTTAAAGAGACAAGCGCTGTTTTGGAGTGTTCCAGGCAGTCTGCTTTGATTAGTGAGTGCTTCTAGGTCCTCTCTTTCAGCATCTCTGCACTGTCATTGAAGCCAGGGGAATGATTGCTAATGTAATGACTGTAAAATTTAATGTTCTGGTGAGGTTAGCATGTAGCTATATGTGGCAGTCTACTTGCAGCCGGGGAATGACTGTAACAGATATTTCACCCCAATCTAGGGGTGTTAGAGCGTAACATAAAACGTGAAATGGAGAGCATGTATCACTGAACAGTGAGCAATTTATTGCTAATACAATGGATCTGAGAGTATGAAGCAAGGACTTCAGGGTAAACCACAGCCAAAATAACAAACAAAACCCACCTATATTCCCCCAGAGTGCTGCCTAGGCCCTACAAACAAAAATACCATACTAGGCCTGACTCCCTAAACGAAACAAAAACAGGAGAAAAAAGGTTACTACAAAAATAGCAGTTCACCCCTATTGATTCGTGTAAAGTAATCTAAACTGCAGTGCTGTTTACAATGTATATACACAAGCATGGTTTGTGCAGAGCTGGGCTAAAGTGAAGTTAACACACACACTAAAAGACTTAACAACAAACAATAAGGCCAGAGGCTAACAACAGCCCACCCAGCGTTAATCAATACGGATAACAATAAAGAAATGACTCACTGTACCGAGCACAAGCACACACAAAGAACACAGCATTTTAACCATCGGCCAAGGAGGAAAGTAACCTGCTAGCAGCATTGACCCTCAAAGTCATTGCGGCCCACCCAGATGTTAAGTAGGTCAAGCCCTCAGCTTGGCCAATCCGAAGCAGGGATGCCACACCAAGCCCCCCCAGCTAAACCAATCCACAACAGCGTTGTCACGGAGAGTCACCCAATCTGCGCTGGGCATCTGCATCTGGAGGGAAACAAAGATCCTCACCCCCAAATTCCACCAGATGCGTGTTGGTTGTGTCTGCGCTCCGGAATGGCGGATCCGTTTCAATTCTAGTCAATGTGTGTGCTTCCACCGTCTGCGGCTGTGCTGCGTTCCGGCTCCATCACAGCTGCGGTGGTCCGGAGCCCTCCGCAACAGATACGCAGGACTTCTATTTTTGCTGGACGCCGGAGCACAACGCAGCAATTCAGTGCGGGGCAGGAAGTCGTGCACAGAAACAAAATAATACATCCGGTTAATTTTCAAAATAAAATACACAGTGTTCACAGCGGATCATATTTCCCTGCACTACACCTTGAAAACTACATAATGGGTGGAGGCAGGCCTGAAGTCAACAGGTCAGAGGTTTGCAGACATCATTTCACCCCGTTGACACCATGGACGAAGAGATATTAATCAAAGAGGCGCACCGAGATGTCTTCCGGCGGAGCTGCACCGTTCCGCACAGCAATCGCAGCCGGTGGGTGTTGATGGACGGCGGAGCACGCCACAGGGGCGGACTGGGACTAAAAAAACAGCCCTGGACTTTGACTTGGGCCAGCCCACAACAACCGGTGCGCATACGGCATATGCTTCCTTCTTCTTCAATCTGATTAGCGGCTGGCCGGCTCATAGATATCTATGGGCCGGCTGGCATCCAATTTAAAGGCTGCCACCTAGCGAACTGGACATGGAACAGTAGATTATCAGGGAGAAAAAGGAAAAAACAACAACAACAAAAAAAAACGGTGATGACCATGGAGAAATTGCCTGATATTAGCATGTAGCCTACTTGCAGCCGGGATTGTAATGGAGTATAGTGACATAACATCAGTGACCAAGATTGCATAATTACCTGACATTAGCATGCAACTACATGTAGCAGTGTGCTTGCAGCCAGGAAATGACCATAATGAAGTATAGAATCATTTTATTCCGTGGAAAATAATCAATAGAAGCTTCTCAACCCAAATTTTCACAACTGGACATGGTGCAGCAGAAATATGATTTGAAATAGTGGAGAAATTAACCAATTGAAAAAATGGAGTCTAGCAGCACTTTCTATTGCAAAAAAATCACCAATTAAAGCTAAATCTTCAAAACAAGACATTTTCCAGAAGGGTTTTGGTTGGAAATTGGCGGGGACCAAGATTACATAGTTCTCTGACATTAGGATGTGGCTACATGTATCAGTGTGGGCTACATGATGGAAACACTTGTAGTAGCATGCCTGAAACATATGGGACAAATTACCATACAAAGGAATTCATCACGAGCTGACGTCAGCTTGTCTTGAAAGTAGAAACAAAAACTGGTGGAATCATCAGAAAAGTCTGAAGCCTGAGGTTTTTATTCACAGGGATTACTTGTACATCTGTTTACCTCATTATATGAACCTTTGGCCATGTGTAATGTTTACATCTGTAACATTATATGACATAAAATTAGGAAAAGCATTATAGTTCCCCTTTAATCACACCTTATTATTACTTTACTATCTTCCCCTGACCTTAACTAGCCTGCCATGTGCATATTTTAGAAAGCTGGAATTTGAAAAAATGGCGGCACAGTGGTGCAAAGATTAGCATTGTCATTTGTGGTTTGAACCCTGGGTGGGGGGGTTCATACCACAGGATGGGGGAGCCCTTCTGTGCAGAGTTTGCATGTTCTCCCCTCGTCAGTGTGGGTTTTCTCTAGGTACTCCAGCTTCCTCCCACAAACCAAAGACATGCAGGTGAATTGGTGACTCTAAATTGGCTGTAGTGAATGTAAATGGTCTGTTTCTGTATGTTAGCCCTGTGATAGTCTGGCAATCTGTCCAGGGTGTACCCTGCCTCTCGCCCAATGTCAGCTGGGATAGGCTCCAGCCCCCCTGCGACCCTCACAGGATAAGTGGTTACAGAAAATAAATGAATGAATGAATTGTAAAATATTGGCATTTGGCATAAAAAGTAATCAAACTGAATCCATAGTTATGTGAATCATCCATGATTGACATTCTTGTCTAATGACAGGGTTGGATTTATTCATTTATTTTCAAATGTGCATGAAGGAAAGCACAATGGAGACACTTAATGTGCCGCCTTCTACAAATTTCACCTTTGCAGATAGGATTGTAATTTAATTGGGAGATTTTCTTGGAACTTACTGAGCACCTATGTGTTTCCATGAGGTCATGTTCCATTTAATCCCCAGTACGGCTTTCAGAAATCTAAAGTCGTCATCTGTCTCTCTTTCTTTTCCTTTTTTTTTCGTTCTGTCCAACTCTTTTGAACTGCTCACTGTAATGAAAGTTTTAACCTCCAGGGGCTGCTAGCAAGTTCTTTCTATACCGAGCCTACACCTAATGAGCTCCACAGCTGTGCACAAGATGCTATTCTGACAATGCTGTTTACTGTTTGCACATCCAGATGTATTGTATCACATCATCTGTGAGTGTTGGGATATCACCAGGACCACTTTTATCTACCACTGATCAGAGGCGTCAGTGTCATGGAGAAGCAGCACCAGATGGCACTGGTTAATGCCTGTGACTCTCTTCTTTGCTCCTGTTCCATTAATTTGCTCTGTTCGGTAAACAATGATTGGTGTCTGGCTGCCCTGTGTGAGGCAAATCAGCCCTCATCTAGTGTGATGAAAAGTGACATAAATAGATTTGGTCTGAAAGGTTTCCTTTCCCGTGATTAAGAGCCTCACAGGATGCAGTGAGAATCCTGATTCTAATAAATTTGCTTTCCATATGCAAACCAGCCGCAAAACAAACTCATCAATTTCACATCAGCTTTCATTTAGCTTAATGGCCAGCCATTAACAAAACCAATCGCCTCCCTCCTGCTTCTCCTTCGCTGTGTTTTCTTTGAGTTATCAGAGCACATGGAGTCATATTCACACATATACACACACACAACGTGCACTCGCTGACTTTACTTACCAAGCATCTCTGCATTTGTTGTGGCACCAGATGGCAGAGATTGTTACCAGCACTTACTCTGGGGTGAGAAGCATGAGGAATTTATTGCACATGTCTCAGAGTCTGGTACAATACATCTCAATGCATTTCAATAATGTTGCACCTCCTAGATTGTGCGGTGAGCAGCCATGCAAAGGAGGCCGTCATGAATAAATGCATTTTTTAACACAATCTTTAAGACATAACAGTGCTGCTCCTGATGGAAGTGCAGCCTGTAAGCAGCAATACTGCTCTGTTCTGAAATTGCTCCTGTCTTCACTCCCTCTAGTTTTAAAGTGTTGCAGGAAGGGAAAGAGATGGCTGTGGATGGAGGGTTGCTGATTGCATTATATGACAGTAATCTGTATTGTTTTCTTTTTTTACAGATGATTTTATTGTATTTTTGCCTTTATTGGATGTATAAGGGTAAGAATGACAGGAAATATGGGGAGAAAGATAGGGATGTTGAATTTTTTCCCCTCTTCACATCTACAGCACAAGCCAATTTGTCTGTCCACAAAGCAAAAGAAGAGTTACAGTGGCTGAGTGTCAGATGTATCTTAAAGGTCTGTTACCATAAATCAGAGAGGGAAGGATGACACATTTTACTTGCTTTTGCAAGTGAAAAATGACACTGTGGGAAAGCAACCAAGGTACTGAGTATTATTAATTACTGTAATCCAACCGTACCACTATATTAGTTTTTTTTCAAGGTATACAGCAAACAATCTGCTTCCTAAAAATAATATTTATTTTCATCTAATTTTCAACAGCATATGCTCTTCTAAAGAAACAAAAAGCCATTCTGTTTACAATATTTATTCAAATTAATAAGAGAATTCTTAAGGAATGTGTCCGCAACAGAGAGCATTAGCTCCATGCATGCTGTGTTTATTTCACTCACAATTAGCATGTATTGTATGTATACCACGTGTTAACATGTCAATTGTCAAAACACGACCACACAAGTTGTTTTGTACAAGCAGAGATAATGATCCATATTTACATTTATTTTTAGGTGGTGACCTCGAGTAACCATAGTAAGCATGATGAAAGCTAAGGAGGAAATCAGGCATGTGGTATAAAGAGCGACAAGTTTGGGTAGGTGGACAGGTCAAACAAACACGAGATTTTCATCCAGGAGACTAATGTTTGTGTCCTGAGTGAAACCAAAGGTCAACTTTTATTTTAAGAACGTCATGTAGTATGATGTATGCCACATGACAACGTGACGCATTTCACACAAGGTACGTCACGTTATATTATATTAGTGACAGGGGTACTTATTTGAAGCCAATGATCTTTTTTCTAAGCCTCACCAAGGAGTTTTGTTGCCTAAACCTAGCTATGTAGTTTAAGAGCAACATGAACCGCACGTTTTAAATTGCGACAATTGATGGTCAGTGGAGTAGTGGATGTTATACACAGGTTAACAGTGTATACATTTAGAGTATACCTACTTATCAATCAAAAAGCCATTAAAATATATAGGAGAGTATACCCAGTAGGGGTGTGAATCACCAGAGGATCCATCATACAATATTATCACGTTACTTAAGTCACAATACAATGTTGTTGTGATTTTAAATATGTTGAGATATGCTGAGAATTACGATAAAATATATTGTGATTTATTACCTTTTTTAAATAATTAATTATGTCCCCAAAGGAAACTTGGTCAGCATCTGTTTTATCTGATAAGATCAAAGTTTTCAGTCTGTTCATCTCACGCCAGACATTTTTGCAGCAGCAGCAAAATGTATCCAGTGGACTGAAAAAGCAATTGATTATATTATTCCACTGGGCTATTGTGGCGATATTGCCATGTGGCGATATTGCCACACTAAAATATTGTGATACTGCGCTGCATCAGGGTTTTGGTTTTTTTGCCCCATGCCTAATACCCACTTCCTCCTCAGTAACCTATCAATCTACCTAGTAGTACACCACCTCATCAACTAGCACTACACCACTGTTGATGGTCATATATGACCTATTCTGTTGTCCACCAGTAGGGGGTGCTAATTTAGGTAACACCCCTGTGGGTTGGACCAGAGGGTAGGGTTGAGCCAAAAATGAAACCAGTATCCAATCTCCAGTACACTAGTACAAGTATCATCCAGCCTGTCCCATATAGATGCCTGTCCCAAATATAGGCCTGTTGATTTAAGTGATTTAAGCAATAATAGCCCTGGATATTAATTGAAGTTTTATGGTACATCAGTATGCGATGCCTTACTCTCTACATTGGCATAGCTCTTAACTAGCCTATATACTTAAACAGCAGGATAATTCCTGGACTTCAGTTATGGCTTTTGGTTTTGGTGTGCCACCCCCATCATTTCCAGTGGCCCCATCTGGACACCCTAAACATTTCTGGAGGCACCACTACTGCTGACACGGTTCTTAAGGAAGAGCCAGAAACAAAAAAGGGCAGACTATGTAAAAATAAGTGCTAGTAAACAGTTAAAAGTGTGTAGGTTTTCTTTTGCTTTTTGCAATGTTTTTATTGTAGACATGACTGACTCAGACACAAGGCTGAGAGGGGAGGAGGGATGGAACAAGTGAGAGTGAGAGTGAGTGTATGAGGCAGGCACATGAGGGGGGTTGCAAAAACTGACTGTGAACTGAGAGACTCAAAGAACTTTACAAAGAACTCAAGTTTACATTTAAATAAATGATTATTAATATTATATATTTGATGTCTTTTGATTCATTGAAGTGTCACAGTTAAGGTAGGCTGTGTTAAGTTGCACTAAATTGCTTTTTCTGTAGGGTTTTGTTTTTCCATAAGCTTACTTTGGGCCAACACATTTAGGAGCCCAGTGGCCCATGCTTAAAAATATTCTCAAGTGGCATAAGGTAGTTACAATGGGCCCAGTGTGGGCAATTATGACGAGCCCGATAGTGGACGCTATCGTGCACATATCATCTCATCACACGATCAGAGTCTTGACACTGGATAACATCAACATATATGGTAAATGGACCTGCACTTGTATAGTGCCTTTCTAGTCTTGTGACCACTCAAAGCACTTCTTACACTACGTGTCACATTCACTCATTCACACACACATTAGGCTACCATACAAGGTGCCAGCTGCTACTCAGTTATTAACACAGTCACACACCGTTGGAACAGCCATCGGGAGCAATTTGGGCTTAAGTATCTTGGTCAAGGATACTGCGACATGAACCAGAAGCCGCACTGCCTGCATTGTCTATGTTTACACCCCTGTGTGTATCCCTGTCTAGATATACTGGACTGTATTAGAGGGAGTAGACACCTATAACATAGGCTTTGATAGTGAATTGGCAGCCAACAGACTCTTGTAAAACATTAATGCTGCCTTATGACGAAACCGGATCGGAACACTGGATTCTGCTTGCCTTCATGCCTGAGTCATTTCACCCATCTCCCACCGCTTAATGAGACCCATCAGCAGGAGTCTAACTTGTGTGAGTGCTGTTTCACAGAAATAGTTTTGTCACTTGAAGTGTTATTACTACAATATTTGTCAGCACTGAATCATAATGTAGCAGTGTTTGCTTTTTTCATTATCTCACAAGTGTTTCCTAACAACATGCATGAGGTTATGAGGTGTGAGCAGCCAACATGATCCACTCTCAGTAAGTACACTCTTGTCTATAAAGCATTTACTGCAACACTAGCAGTAGAGCTGAAGAAGATGATGTGGCTGTGCTCCTAGGATGCTCAAAGTACAAATCTGTGCAGGGCTGACACATTCTGATTCTGTGCACACAAGCCCAGGAGATGGATAATACGATGACTGTGTACCAGATTCTATTATGTTCTGCTATATTTTAAGATATTCATATTATTTTGTGTCGCTGGTTACATAACAATGAATATTCTTACAGTATGATACAGTGCAAAATAAGAGAAAACAAACCATGGCATCAGAAAGCACCACAGTGTTGAATCAACACATTTTCTCAGACAGGCTCAAAGAAAACTGAACATTGTGAGCTCCAAAAATGTCATATTTATTTTAGGACTGCTGTTTTGGATTGTGTTTGTGTGTCTACCTTCTGTACCTACTGTAGGTCTACTATCTAACAGTATATGATCTGCTGAGTACTGATGCAGGGGGAGGCTGGTGGTTGTCTAAAGAAACTTAAAGCATAGTAGCAGTGTAACTGAGAAGTATGGGCAATGTGCAGGGTAACTAAGGGCAATTTTACATTAGGTATAATTGTGCATTACTGTGCCTGAGTCCAACTGGCCCTCCTCTCCACTCCCTCACCGCTCAGCTTTCACATTAGTAATGTTGCTCTGTACACAAGTACTGCTTGGTGGCCTTGGGGAGCCTCCTCCGTACCCCCCACAAAAAAACATGTGGTTTGCTACAGCTCAGTAGTCAAAGTGCTGCACATTTATTACCAAAAACGCAAATAATCAACCTAGCTAACAATAAAAAATAAGCTAAAGGTATGTGCTAATTTGCTTTCGGTAAAATGTTGTTGTGTTATAGTAATCATATAAATCATTAATCGATAAAATAAAATTCCAAATTAACTATTTCAGAAGAGAAAAAAAGAAACGGGTGTATTACACAGTAATATAATAATAAAATTAAAATGTAGAAATTAACTTTTTATTTGTACTGGGCATGCATGGATTTTGAAGTTTTGGGCCGATACTGATGCCAGTGTTTAAATGACTATTTCGCAAAAAGCTAATACTGATGTGTTTATATTGGTTTTTCTTTTGTTTTTTGTTGTTATTTATTCTTTTTTTGTGCAACAGAAACACACTGTAAAAACACACTGTAAAAAATGAATGACCAGTTTTAAAGTCATTCAGTCCTTTATTAGATAGAATCGAATAGAATAGAAAGAACTTTATTTACTCCCGAAGGAAATTCAGGTGTCCAGCAGCTCATAAAAGACAAAAAACAACAACCGCACTTCCCCTCATCAACAACAAGTGGTATTAAAATAGGAGTCCGGACCCTCCTTCTTTAGAAAAATGGGGAATTGTCCCCCACAATATATCATTTGAGGAAACTATACAATTTTAAACTATATAATAATAAAAAACTGAAAGCACTTGTGCCAATTATATACACAATACAATGCATTTACATAACGTTATGCATATACCGGCACACTGCAGCACTTGGCAGGACTGACTGTGGATCAGTGGGAGTGTGTCAGAGTAGAGGAAACTGAGCTCCTACTTTGCTACTTTGCAAAAGTTCACTTAAAACAAGAGACATGTTGGACACCTTTATTTACTGTTGCTTTTCAACAGAATAAAACATGTTACCAGTTGTAACCAGACAGCATTTTGTTCACTTCATTACCTTGTGGTTGAATCTCCTGTGTGAATGCAGCAGTCATACAAACAGCCCAGCTGCTAAAAATCATTCAAACTCAAAGAATGTTGGACCAAATTTAGTGCAGTTTGGATTGTTACAATTTACAGAAGTGTGTTTACAAAAGAGAATAATTCATTCTCATACCATTTTTTTTTCTTACTTTTATAAATGGTAACTGTAATATTTCTATATTTAAAATCAACGTACCTTAAACAATTAATTTCCAAGTATATTTTTCCTGCATTTAAAGTCATTGTCATGGTATGATTTTATTTATAATCTATTAAATAAATGAAGACTTGATTAAAAAAATGACATACTTACAACAAACAGTTCAAAATCAAGTCTCCAGCAGCCTTCATTGTGATGTGAGCATTTGTTTTGTTTTTTTACACTGACAGCAAAACAAATAAATATGTTTCTTTGGGAAAATTAAATCCAATTAGGCATATATTAGCTTTAATTCAATTAACTACTGTAAATAACCAGCATGGTGTGTGTGTGTATTGATGTGTGTCTTAGGGCTGGGCGATAAATCGATTTTATCGATTAATTCGAATTTGTAGTTTAGGCTGATTTGTTTTAATGAAAATCGAGTTTCTATTTAAAATCCGCCACCGCCGCTCCACGCTGGGCTAGTTCAGAGTTGGCTCACCCCTCCCCCCCGCGCGCTTGATATACAAACAACATGGCAGCGAGCACTGAAGAACTCGTTCAAGAAAGGGAACGAGTTCTTCAGCGCTTTTGTGTGCACACCTGTGTCTGTGTGTGTGTG
>NC_065518.1:31690298-31744191 GCF_006386435.1 Epinephelus moara | reverse complement strand
ACTTTATTTTCAGCACTGCAGTGATGATGCACAGCCTCTCTCATCAGTGTCTGACTTTTACATAGAGGGAAATAACTCAAAAACAGCATGCAGAACTGCGTAGGCTTCTTCACTGTGGCTGCTCGATGTAAACAACATATCACATGCCTCACTTTCTTCCTGGGGCGCATCCGTCTGACGTCACACACCACACCCGGCGCACTAACGTCTAATACCTCCGACATCAACTACACACATACACAGCTACACACACACACACACACACACACACACACACCTGTAACATAAGGCTGTTTAGTTTGTTTAATAAAAGGACAAGATATAGACCTGTTCTATAGGAAAGGTAACCTTAAATGACTTCTGTTGTGATCCAATATGATGGTAGGGGAAACACTGCCGTATGATGAGAAAGGGGTCCGGTGGAAAGCGATCACAGATGCAGTCGCCATGTATATTGCAAGAGATATGGTGCCCATATATAGGCTACCATGGAAAAGCTGGGGTTTATTCACATGCTGAAAGTTTTGGACCCCAGGTATGTGCTACCAGGCCGCAAATATTATTTTTTTTAACTAGGAGGGGGAAAAAATCGATATAAATCGTGAATCGGATTTTTTGTGAAAAAATCAGAGATTTTTTTTTTTAGGCCATATCGCCCAGCCCTAGTGTGTCTGTGTCATATTTATTGGCCATTTAGGTCAGCAAATATGGCAGAAAAAAGAAAAACCAACATCCGATCATTTTTCAGTGCACCAAAATGCCAAGTAAGTAGAGAGACCCTGTAATATGAAAGGCAATTTAATAAAATCTGGAGTCCTGGAGTGCTTGTGGAAATGATTCGTAATGGTGTCATCAGGCAAAGGGAGCACAGAGAACAAAGCCGGGCACAGAGACGCAGGGACAGTCAGACAGGGTCACAGTGTCTCAGGTAAGGCTCAGGCTTGTGTTTATTAGTGTTATGAAAAAAAGCACCCCATTTGATTTAGACATGAAATAGAGTAGAGACGACAGTGTTGCTACTGTGTTGAGTTGGGTGTAGGTAGCTGCGGTAAAAATGGCACTCATATTTGATGTACATTGCCACTTACTAGTCATTCTTGGTAATGCAGGTTGAACATATTAAAAACCTTTATATAGGGGCTACTGTATTGATAAGGGATGCTGTTCTAAACATTATTATTACTTTTAATATAACTATTAAATACATTTGACCATGCTGGTTCCATTTATATGTTACAACAGTAAGTTTGACTGCAACTTTGTTGGTCCCCCCCAAAAATTGCTCGAGAAATATTTCTGTTTATTGTCCCCCACCCCCCCAACAATGGAATTGAATTTCGACCCTTGCCCATCCCCTCCAACCGGTCTCTCAGTATGGGAGGCTGGATAGCATTAAAGAGACTTGAAAAGTAAAGGAAAAGGACCCTCACACAACCTTTAAATGAGCACAGATTCAGTAATACATATTTATGTAACAACCTTTAACATAACCTTCTTTCATATGAAAAGCATCTTTAAAGAATAAGCAAATGCCTTTTTACTATTAATGATACATCACAATTCCCTCTATAATATCTATTTTGTAATGTTGTGAGAACATCAACACATTTTACCTTCAAATTGCTGGATTTATTCAAGCTTCTTGCCAAAAGCTAAATTTTACAAGACTGCACGGAACACATCATGAGTACATTTTAATTTTGTCCAATACCAATTTAACATGCTAGCACACTAAACTAAGCTGGTGACCATGATAAACAACATACCTGCCAATCATTAGCATGTTAGCATTTTAAGTATATACACTTATATAAGAGTGCGTAAGTTAGCATTTAGCTCAAAGCACAGCTGTGCCTATGTACAGAGAGCTGTGTTGATTTCTATCACCGTCCTTGAATTAACTATACAGTATTAAATTCCTAAAAGACTTGAGTCTTTCACACAGGTTCATATACGAATCAATTTGTTTTTCTACTGAAAGATTATTTTTTCATACTGCATTCACTTTAGATACTAAAGGACCCTGTGGAGTTTTTAACCCTATGTTGTGACTGTGGAGCAGATGTTTTTATTGAATGGTTTAGTTTAGTCACAAGCACAAGGGTGATGCTATACAACATCTTGCCAGTGTTTTCCCACTATCCCACTGATCTACAGGTTGCAGCAGTGTGTCAAGAAACGCAGTAATCTGCCAGCAAAAGCAGGAAAGAAGACGGCTCCTGCCTCGTAAACAGGCATGTAAACAACGCAGGGTTCAAAACGCTTCAGAAATCAGCTTTGATTGGAAAAAGAATTGTTCCACTCTTCTCAGTGGCAGTCTCTGAAACAAATTCAAAGAGGTACAACACAAAATATTACAAAGGCAGCACATAACGTCTCATACTGCATTTTGAACAATATTGACCCCAGATCTCCTTTGTGTTTGAAGTGCAAATTGACAGTTACATGCAATCCTTTGTTATTCACAGTCATCTTTTTTCTGTCATGTATAGAAAAACATGCCTCCTGTTCTTAGCAAGAGTAAAATAACTAACACGATGTTAACGTTATAAATATATTTATAGAGTTGTTGTTGTTTTTTTTCTCAGTAGAAAGCCTCAGCGCCAAAAGCTAATGACAGCAGCTTCATGCGTGTATGGCAGCATTTGATTAATCACTTGCCCACTGATCTGAGTGACCTGATTCAGAGAGGGAGGGGCACATTAGACAGGAGGGCTTCTAGTGCTGCTGTGTAATGTATATCATAAGTGCATTTGCTAAGTACATGAGAAAGCTTGTTCATGTGCATATAAAGGAATTTTTAAAAACCAATTGAATTCTAAATGTTATTATTTAACCCTTTTCCATTACTTTTTCTCTTAGAGCTCAGGTCTGTAATGTTATTTCTTGTTGCATGTCCTGCGTTCAATAACATTCAACTCAATATTTGTTTTCTAAAAAGCTGCTCTTTCTACTGCTCACAGTGCAGTTCACTGGCATTTTCATTGTATTTTTATTATTAGTTATATTACAGTTATGTAACTACATGCTGCGACGATGCAGACCTCCTGTCTGTTTTTGTAAGCTGAAAACCATTTCCCTCAGTGGAAACAAAGCTTTTTTTAAAAACTTTTATTTTACAGATAAGAATAAATTGTGAAGACAATAAAAACCTCCACAAAATAGCATTTAAAGTCTTGTGTGTGATTAATCGTAGTGAGTAGAGGAAATCTCCGCTGGTCGATAGGCTACTTTATGCTATGTAAAATGGGATAGGCTTGTGCTAATAACGTTAGCATGTTGCATTTGTTTGGAAAACGTTTAAATGTTCAGGATGAGACAGTTGTTTTGTCGGTTGTAATGGAACTGAATTTTATAACATTATCTTTGTTATATGTTGCTTCATATGAACAGAGGAAAAGTCCACTAGCTCCTAGGCTTTTTTATACAATGTAAATTGCCATAGGCTTGTGTTTTGTGAGTGTGTTTAAATCAATGAAACTTTACAGCACTTCACAGAAACCCCACTGCCGACTCGTGTTTTGGAGGTGTAACAGCAGAGTGACGCAGGCACACAAGTATAAATGCTCACAATGACATAGACCACATGTGTAGGCTATGGCGTAGGCTCTGCATAGAGCTGACACACAAGCATAAATCTGCCTTCACTCTTGCCTAGACCTAACAAACCCAGCCAACAAAGGCAACGAGTTCTAGCTAATCAGAGGGAAAGTATGGCATGTTTTGTGGGGTTGCCACACGTTATGGTTTTCAAGGGATTGTTCCCTTTTTTGAGCGACTAGCCCAGAAAAATGACCTTTTTTTTTTTTGTGAAAATGTACTTCCAATTTAGAATGTCAGGATTCTTCTACTGCGCTTCTGGGTTTTTTTTTACTTGCCGCATGAGCTGTCACTGTCTTAGGCAGGCTATCCAGTCATTTCACACAATTTTGTAGTAGGCTACTGTACCCCTCTGTACTGTGAGAGCTTTACACTTAATGAATAACAAATTGGAGTGCAGAGATTATTTTATTTTGAAAGCCCCTGAGCAGATGTCGCAGTTAGGCTACTCTCGTGTCTCATGCTGCTGTTGAAATGATTAAGATATATAACGTCAGTCCTGACAAATCACTGCATGCATCAAAAGCTTAGTTAGTAGGATTCTGTAAGCTTCTCGACTTTAAGATCAGTGACGAATTATTTTCACTTTACTTTAGTGACTTTATTGTCACTGATGTACATGGTCTGTGTATCTGTGTCCATGGCAACCAGTCTTTTTAACCCATCGAAGACTGGAGAATGGAGATCATGCACCTCTGTTTTTGTCATGGATATAGTATAAACCCATACTCACATTATTCATACATTAATAACTTTTCTTATGACTTCAGTAAATGGTGAGGTGTAGTAAGTGAAACTTATATCCATTAATGGACAAAGAGGAGAGGAACAGCTTTATCTAACTGCTGAGTGTTATCAGCTCGGCTGCACGTCAGGAAAAACAGAGGTAAAAGAGGCAATAGGAAATCCCTCAAATGTCAACAAAGTTTATTTGCAAATGTGGTTAAACACCCTGCATATCAAGTCAAATGTCCCAGTTTTGTGTAATATCCTGTAATATACCAGGAAACGCAGAGTTGCTACCCCAATACACAGCACCCTGTGACGGTTTGTTGAGCTACAGCATGACAGTAGAATGCTGTTTTCATCATTATTTTGTGCCACAGTAACCCTTTCAACAGTGCCATACGTTACATAGCCAAACCAACAGGATATCACAGTGATATGTGGAATGACTACAACCTCTTAACTTCACATTACACGGCGGCGGCACTTACTGTATTGAATTGATGTGTCAGTTAATATCTACATTGTTAAACATGGGGTGGTACTGCTGGGTTTAGGCACGAAAACTACTTTGTTAGGTTAAGAAAAAGATTGGTTTTTTTTTTTTTTTAATTAAAGTAACTTTTCTTGACTTTTAGTTTAACACAAGCTATGAACAGCAGTCTCATAGGTGATTTGGTGTTTGTTGACCCACCCACGAACCAAACTTCCTCCCTACATGGACTTTATACTACCCATGGGGTTGTAAAGTTGGGGGCTACCTAAAAACACAGTGTTTCCCCTGAATGGGTGTGGTTTTGCAGGATGTAGCAGGGCAACTACGGCAAGCTCCATGAGCTGTTGTGAAAAGTTTGCCTAAAGGGCTTTCTTTCTTAAAGGGATTTCTTGGTTAAGGTTATGAAAAACATTGTGATTGGCATTAAAATGAACGTTCATTGAGTTTTCCATAATGCAGGGTGAGTAGTTGTTTTTTTTTCTACAAATAATAAGCACATTTGGGCTGAGTATTTTTTGATGCAAGATACAACATTGATATCAAATAAAAGACAACCCATCCAAATTAATTTTTGTTGTTGGACTTAATTCAGTCCATCTAAATGTTAGTATGTTTAAGAACTATTAAGTTGTGCATATCTTACAGTATACCATTGTGATGGTCAGTTTGAGAATTTATCGGCAGTCAGGTAAAAGTCATCTAAAAGATCCGCAGGGAAGTCTAGTCACAGTCGCAGCTGTGCCAGCAGTACAAGAAGCAAAACTATGTGTATCTTCATAAATTACTGATCAGAAAAAAATCAAAAATGATCTTTGTTTGAAGTTACAGTTAGGCGCATGGTCAAAAATAAGGTCAACTTTTTGGTTACAGTTTTGCTAGCTCATCACCTCTCCTAGTTGGTTTTAAGTTGTGTTGTTAAGTTACCAAAGTCCGCTGTCTACCAAACATCTTATGCCAATGTCACCTTTTGTAGAATAGCATTTAGTCATAAGGTATGGCAAACAGAACCCTACATATGCAAAATGTCATAATGTAACATTTGAATCTTCGACTTTCAAGGGGCAGCCTAACGTTTACACAACATGAAATCCAACCCTTATTGGACATTTAAAATACTGTCAACCCAAATTTTTATTCCAACCAAAATTTTCTGTTCGACATTGAAGTCCAACGTCTTTCTGATGTCATATTGACATGTATACCATCTGGGAAGAGACTATGGTAATTTCATGTATTTTTGGAAGACCAGTGATCTCATTGATTAACACTGCGAATGCACAAAACCAGGCCAGGAAGAGGCTTACACCACTTCCCACATAAACGTGATCTATAAAAACTGACTTCATGGGAGAAACTTTGACCCATGCTTGAGAACATTTTGGAGATAGAAGTGGAAGCCTGATTGTAGAAATTGTCAAATATTCTTTGCTTGTGCCATTTTTGGCTTTTATCCATACATACATTTTTAACGTGGATCCCTACCGTTTTGTTGTTTTATAAGTGAGACCCCAGGTTGGCAAAACTGTCTGTAACACATGGCACCACCACATCTTGGACACATTATGTTGACTTAAAAAAAAACAGAGACAAAAAACAACAAAACTATTACATAAAGTGTGAGTACTTCACTGCACCCAGAAAATAAAGAAATTAAAGCAAAACAGAAATTTATGTTGTGTTATTTTACTCTTTCAACAGCCTGTACTCAAAACCTGAAGACATCCAAGCATATGATTTTCTCTGTCATAGGCTATCATTTCTTATTCACTATTGAAAGGGCCAGCCAGTGCTCAGGCACTTGAGGTAAGAATTTTCCCATCAGCAGCTGTCAGATGCACCACCCACATCTCACCGGGATACCTGGGGAGGGACAGCCTCCTCCATAGAGCCTAACACCACAGAGACCTGTCAGTCAGCTGGACTCTGCTCCATCTGCTGCAGCCTACACATGAAACTCAGAGCCTGAAAACTCACCTAAGGAAGGAGTTTGGGAAAGTAATGACAAGCATTGGGTGCATTGTCTTAGTCTCTCTTTTGTTCTTTACACCCTCTGATTTATCGTTTTTGCTGATTCAAGGAGCAAACATTTCAAGATCCTTTGTTGAGGTTCAGACAGAAGTAGGCTTGTGTCGCTAAACATCAATTTAGGAAATTATATATGCAGATTTAGGACTACTGTGGATCATTTCAAACAAAGAGGATGGTAACCAGGTGTAATTTCTTTCTCCTGTTACATCACCCTGTAGAAAACATGGCTTTTCTCTGCAACACTCACTGCACTTGTACCACTTTTGTCTGGTTTGGCCCAAGCATGTTAGAGAGAGAAAAGTAAGCCAGAAACTAATCTTACTGTTTTATCTGACAACCATATGACAGGGATGTGTGCAAAGTAATGTACGCATTTTACAGTATGAATTGCAAGACTGTCACAGCCAAACTCAAAGAAGGACATAATCATTTGTAGTTAAAATTGTTTATTTTTGCCATATGTTGTATTAAATAGGCTAATAAATATGGCCACCATCACATATTGGTTTGTCGAGTCCCATTTTGAAGCCTTGAGTTTGGTGTTTTGGCTGTTGCCATCTCGGACTTTTGAAGTCAAAAGTGACCACATTTGGACTTGAGGGATGAGCTAGCCCTAACGCTAGCTGTTTGCTTTGTCAGTGTTTATAGCAATAGCTAACTGTCATAATGCTAATGCTGATTTTCACTCGCAAAAAACAGGCTTAAAACCATTTAAATAAACCACCGGAATACTGAATACTGTATCTACCATTGGAGGGTCTTTTAGTTCAACCAAATGCTGAACAAGACGTTTTAGGCAACCAAGATGTTTTAATCAACTTTCATGAACTGAAAACACTGAAATAGTGACAGTGACATAGTCTGTGAATCTGGGGTTACATGTTACCATGGTTACATTACCACACCAATGCTGTTGTTGTGATAGCCACTTGTCAAAGGATGGCAGCCAACAACCACCAGACACTCAAAGTGACCATGCCCTTAAGTATACATAAATTACATTTAAACAGGTGAGTTACATAACCCCAACCCCACCCCACCCCCAAAAAGAAATAGGTTTGCAGGTTTTAAAGGAATACTTCATCCCCCAAATGATCATTTGTATAAGTTTCTCATCCTGTGTTACACTGAATTCCTAAGCACTTTTTTTTCTCTCATGCCTGAAGTGAAGTGAATGAAAAATAAAAAAAAAGGAAAATTCTTGATGAATTCAAGTCATAGGGGTCCACATTTAAACACAGAAAAACTATATCACAACAAATGTTTATAAATTCTCACAAAACTTGTACAGTATAATCCAAGTCTCATTTATCTCGTTGTCTGCTCAGAACTTCCCAAACAGACAGCTTTTTCCAAAGGGAGCTAAACTGAAAGTGAAACTTATCTATGGTCTCAAACAATTTTAAGGACTAACTTTAAATATTTGAAGTTAATCGTTAAAGGGACAAAAAGTGAAATCGTTTCACCGCTAGGTTTGCTGTTGTGCACTGCCTGTAGACCAAACAAAGTGTGTAATGAGCCACACCTCCCTCTACCTCTGCTCTCCACCGCTAGCCTTCTCACCGCTAGCCTCTGCTAGCTTCCCAGCTAGCGGAGGCTAACTGGCTGTGTTTCCCTCCGGTCATGCTCCCAGCTAGCTCCGGTTTGTTATTCAGGTTAAAGTGTGAAGAAGTAGTGGATCTGTCAGGCAGCTGAGTGAAGTGGAGCATGAGGAGGAAGCACCGGTTAGCCCCGGTTTCACTACAGGCAGATTCACTCGCCACAGGGGCGAGGAAATAAAACCTGAACAGCCAACTTAGTTTGGCTTAGTTTAGCAGTTAGCGATGTCTTTCACTCACTCTCGGTCTCTGCTGTATTTAGCTATTCCCCTGCCTACTTCAATGATGATGGTACCTGTAATAAATGTAATATATTTGCTGAAATGGAGGCGAGGCTCAGTGACTAGAAGAGCTGGTAGAAGCGCTCCATAGCTGTAAGTTACTCCAGTAGCCGGTGGCAGCCAACTAGTGCTTACTGCTAACGCTCCCGGGAGCTAATGCTAACGTTCCTACTCTTCTCCGTGAGCCGGGTTCACAGGCCTGGCAGGCTCACAGGCTCACGGAGAAGAGTAGGAACGTTAGCGTTAGCTCCCAGGAGTGTTAGCCAAGGGCTCTGAGAGGAGAGAAGAGGCGCCAATTTACATGAACGTACATGAACGCGCAGCCGGACCGGCTTGTAAACAAGGGGCTGGAGATCAACACAGAGAGAGGGTGTGTGAGGTCATGCTATTCTCCAGATGAAATTACACCTCTAGTTCTTCACATAGCAATTTTTTAATTCCTTCAATCTAGAAATGATGAATTTCGCTTATTGCTCCTTTAAAGAATAAATCACCTGGAAAGCTTTTGCTGCTCCACATAATTTAAAAGGTAACTTAGCCTACACAGAGCAGTGGAAATGTCCGTGCAGCTGCAGATTCGGGTGCTATCAGAGCCAATCCGCGCATCACTATGGCTTAATAATCATCTCAGTCAATAAAAACAACCCATCCTGTGTTAGGAGTGTATGTCGCTGACAGAAAGAAAGAAAGAAAAAAAATATAGAAAAGCACCGTATACCTCACATATTTATTTCTCACAGTTGCGCACACGTTTGGCTGGCATGCAAAAGCACCGTCTGTGTGTCTGCGTGTTTTCGCTGATTCGGTTCTGCAGGTTCTCTGCTGGTACACTGGAGACAGGGATCAAGCAGTTTGTCTCACTCGGGATAGATTGTGCTTTTTTGGTTCATAGTTTTTGATTGACGTGCGATTTATTCGTGTTTAGAGGGAAATACTTTTACCGGCAATTACCGGATAATGGAAATGTGGGCACAGTTATCTATATAAAAGACACAGACTAACTAACTAACTAACTAACTAACTGATTGACTAACATAAACAATTGAAAATTGAAAAAAATTAGCTTGCACCGTTAAGGGAAAGTGGCTGACCGGAAGTCACGCACAAAAACACGGCAGTTGATCACTATTTACTTCCATGTTTGAAAATAAGGTGAATACACATGGACACAGCCATACCAAAAAACCTAAACTAACTTTATAAACTATAAACTATACAGCGTATCTCACATGTTACACAGAAGCACATGTAATCATGTTATATTGGAGTTGTTGTGTAACCCTTGTTGCAGTCTGTTTACCACTGGTGTCTGTACATCTACAAGGTCTTCCTCTTACAGTATAATAACCTTCGGACAGCTAGGAGCCTCTTCACATGCCTGCATGCAGACAGTAAAGGACCCTGAGGCCTTCAAAAATACCAAAACATGACCACGGATAAATCACACAGTTATACAATTATTATTATTCATAATGGCATGCACATAATTTAATTTTTTTTTTTTTTAAATTCCAGACATAGCATAGACAAGTTTCACTTTAAACTCAGTTACCCAGTCGTATGGGCTGTCTCTTTGTAAAATATTGAGCATATGACTGGATAAATAAAACTTGAATAATGCAGCACGAGTTGTGTGAGAGTTTGTAAATGGAAGTTTGGATAAAGTTTTTTCTGTTGTCAAATGCAGACCCCTATGACTTCAATTTATCAAGACTTTTTGGATTCTTCATTCACCATGAAGGCACCCAAGAAAAACAAATTTTTCTTCACGGATTCCATGTAACACGGGTTAAGTAACTGACTGAGGTCAGGCTGAGGATGTTCTAATCCAAGGGAGCAGCATAAAAACTGTTTTCTTTGTTCAGTGCTCACCATAGGCACTGAAAGGGGATACAGAATCCCAGCATTATTTGTGTCATTGTCACACCCACACCCTTGTCTCACCCTGGTGACTCCCAGAGTTCCGATCCGTTTTGTCTTTCCGTGTCACTGGTTTTTCAGTCAATGCTTCTCAAATTCAAGGATGCTTCCTTGGGAGGACAGGTTCTTCCAAGTCAGGTCCAACAGAGGCTAGGCAAGACTCCTTCCTAGCATCCGGTGAACACACATTGGAACAGACTAGCGAGTGCCCAGGTGTGAGTCATTGAAGAGGACTTGTCTTCAATTCAGGCAAATCGTGTGCAAAGAACTGTGGATAGAAGCCCTGTGTGTGTGTGTGTGTGTGCGTGTGTGTGTGTGTGTGTGTGTGTGTGTGTGCCCAGTTCACCTGTGCACCTGCCATCATCACCTCCCCCAGCTCCCGGCTCACCACACATCTGGTTCCATCAACTCATCACCTCTTCAGCTTATCTCCTCTCCACTTGGTGCCAGATCATTACTGAGCTACAGTGGTAGATATGTCTCAGGCCCCTTGAATTGTTTATTCAAGGTTTTTCTCATTTATTAGTTTTGGATGCCTCAACAACCCTTCTCTTCGTGCCACAGGATTAGTTCTTTACTGCCCGCTTGCCTGCTGTTCTGCTACGCTCACCCCCTGCCATCTCTCCTGCTTTGCCTCGCTTCTATTTGCCAGCTCCCCTCTTCACCCTCTGCCTCCACCAACTGGACTTTCTCCCTCATCCATCTTCATTCCCTGGAACCAGTAAATAAACATTTCTTTATTACTCCATCACTCTGAGACTGTGTCCTGCATTTGGGTCCACCTGCTCCACTCAGTAATACTGCATGAATATGGATGCAAAATACCAAGAATTGCTTTAATCAGAATGTAACGGTGGCTTAGAATGTGTTTAGACACATACACAAAACAATGAGTACAGACAGTGGAATTTGTAATGAACGAAAGCCAAGGTTTTTCTTTGTCTCAAAAGAAAAGCAAGACTTATTCTGTAAGTAATGACAGGATATCATTGTTACAGAACTATAACATAATCCAGGGTTTTTGCAGAATCAATGTTCTGTGTGGGGATGCTGTTAGAGATCTTGACCTTGATGGCTAACATAAGGTAAACATTGCCATTATGATTAAAAAACTCAATGTTGTTGGAAGATTCATTGTTTTAGTGTCATGCTATCACCCCATTTTTGCAGCTTGCTAATTGAGAAAATGTAAACATAGGTTGTTTTAAGCATTTGATAATAGGATTTGTGGTGGGCATCACCAAATGGTAGGCCGTGGTCCAGGCCTGGACCTAGTGACTGCTCTATCTGGACCCATGATCAATTTTCAAAAATAAATAATTCATGAGAACAGATAATAATAATCTTCATGTAGGGTTGCTTCTTTTTTGACAGTCGCAGCTATAGACTGTAGGTGCAGCTAGCTTGACTCAATAGGGGACTTTCACGCTGTGCATTCTGAGAGCAGAAGTGAGCAAATGCAGCGAAAAGAGAGTAAAACAGATGTTCACTCAGTCTCTCCACAACCTGCCAAAGACAACACACAATCACTTAAGTCAACCAAGTGGCAACCTCTGAGGCTGAAATTAGAGCCAATGTGTAATTGCAAAAAACCTGCAGTTCATTGAATGGCCACTTGAGGCTCTCCACAGAGCCCAATCTTAAAATGCCCATATTTAGAGCGAAAATAAATACATGCTTAGAGCGTGGTACAAAAAAAAAGTTTTTGACTCTGAAAGCTAATTTTAACATTCATGTCAACTGTACAGGGGATTCATTTTTTTATAACTCACCTGTTGACATTTTATTGAGGCCTACATTTGTGCATATTTAAGGATGAGGCCACTTTAAATGACGGGCTCTCTGCCGATAGTGTCCTCAGCTTCTCATTCAGATCCGCCCTCACTCCTCCACAGCTCCACCCTCTTGCCAAATATGGTCACTTCTGGTTCCAAAAAACCAAGATGGCAACGGCGAAATGCCAAACTCAAGGATTCAAAACAGTAGTTCACAAACCAATGGGGGATGTCACAGTAGCTACATCCGTTATTTATACAGTCTATTATGACAACAGAATCGCCCTACACTTTCATTAACCTCAGTTTAAAACCTTGTTGAACACCATTTATTAAACTATGAACACCTAATGCTAGGCTAACTGGGCCAACAAACTATTTTAACCAATGGAGTATTAACAGTCAGTCATATAATCTCTGGTTAAATGCATTTTGAGCTTATTTTATCTTGTACTTAGCCATAGTCAAGTTTAAAATTTCAAATATTTTTAAAAAGCAGTTAATTGTAATATTTTCACTTTTGCCCAGCAGTGTTGTTTATAGTAGATGAAGCTACATTAGCACACACAAGTTTTCATTATTATCCATAACAATTTTCCATGTAGATTTAAGTTTATTAGCTCTTAAAACTTACCAAATCAGAATCAGAATCAGAAATACTTTATTGATCCCCGAGGGGAAATGATTTATGTTACAGGTGCTCCTTGCAAGAGAGGAAAGATATGTGATACGCGAAAGTATAAGAAATTTAAACAATAGTATTTACAAATATATAGTTAAATAAACAGGAATTATTAACAAACAAACATAAACGTATATATATATATATATATATATATAAGCTGAACAAGATTATTTACACAAACAGAATATATACAGTCAGGGTGAAACGGGGTTATTGCACAAGTTACATTATATTATTGCAATGTGTGAAAAAGTCTCAGGGCCACTCAGAGGGAGGAGTTATACAGTTTGATGGCCACAGGCAGGAATGATTTGCGCTCAGTGGTACATCTTGGTGGTATGAGTCTCCCACTGAAAGTATTCTTGTGCCTGACCAGCACATGGTGGAGTGGGTGTGAGACATTGTCCAAGATAGTTCGTAGCTTAGACAGCATCCTCCTTTCTGACACCACCATCAGAGAGTCACACTCCGTTCCCACAACGTCACTGGCCTTGCGGATCAGTTTGTTGAGTCTGTTGGCGTCCGCCACCTTCAGCCTGCTGCCCCAGCACACAACAGCATAGAGGATAGCACTGGCCACCACAGACTTATAGAAAATCCTGAGCATAGTCCGGCAGATGTTGAAGGACCTCAGTCGCCTCAGAAAATAGAGACGGCTCTGGCCCTTCCTGTAGAGAGCGTTAGTGTTCTTAGCCCAGTCCAGTTTATTGTCAATGTGTACCCCCAGGTACTTATAGTCCTCTACAATGTCCACACTGACTCCCTGGATGGAAACAGGGGTCACCGGTGTCTTGGTCCTCCTCAGATCCACAGCCAGTTCCTTTGTCTTTGCCACGTTGAGCTGCAGATGGTTCTGCTCACACCATGTGACAAAGTTATCCACAACAGCCCTGTACTCATCTTCATCACCCTTGATGATACATCCAACTATAGCAGAGTCGTCAGAAAACTTCTAAAGATGGCAGGTCTCAGTGCAATAGCTGAAGTCCGTGGTGTAGAGGGTGAAGAGGAAGGGAGAGAGGACAGTCCCCTGTGGGGCCCCGGTATTGCTGACCACTCTATCTGACACACAGCGTTGCAAGCGCACATACTGTGGTCTGCCAGTCAAGTAGTCTACAATCCAGGACACCAGGGGGGCATCCACCTGCATTGCTGTCAGCTTGTCACCCAGTAGAGCTGGACGGATGGTGTTGAACGCACTAGAGAAGTCAAAAAACATGACCCTCACAGTGCTCGCCGGCTTATCCAAATGGGCGTAGACACGGTTGAGCAGGTAGATGATGGCGTCCTCAACTCCAAGTCGGGGCTGATAGGCGAACTGGAGGGGGTCCAAAAGTGGCTTGACCATGGGCCGGAGCTGCTCCAAGACGAGTCTCTCCAGGGTCTTCATGATGTGGGAGGTCAATGCCACGGGTCTGTAGTCCTTGGAGCCACTGGGACGCGACGTCTTTGGCACAGGAACGAGGCAGGATGTCTTCCACAGCAAGGGGACCCTCTGGAGACTCAGGCTCATGTTGAAGACATGCTGAAGTACTCCACATAGCTGGGGGGCACAGGCTTTGAGCACCCTGGGGCTGACACCATCAGGGCCTGCAGCCTTATTTGAGTGGAGTCTCATCAGCTGTCTTCTCACATGGTCAGCAGTGAAGCACATTGTGGAGGTGACGACACGTGGGGGAGGGGTGTAGTCCTCATGATGGAGAGAGCAGTCAGTCTGACCACGGGGAGAGGAGGTGTGAGGAGGAGGAGGAGGGGGGGTCAAGCAGGAGGGTGTTGAGGTGTGAGAGGGAGGAGTGGGGGAGGAAGGCGGAGTGGGAGATGGTTGACCAAGACAGACACCCAGTAGTATGGGGAACATTTCACAGGTAGAGGGAAGAATGGACTCAATTAAATTCCAGCAAATTCTGGAAGAAAGCATCTCTGACGATGAAGAGAGGATGGCTTCTACAACAGGACAATGAACACACCTTAAAATCCACAATGGACTACCTCAAGAGGTACAAGTTGAAGGTTTGGCCATGGCCCTCACAGTCCCCCAACCTAAACATCATTAAAAATCTGTGGATAGACCTCAAAAGAGCAGTGCATGCAAGACAGCCCAAGAATCTCACAGAGCTAGAAGCCTTTTGCAGGAAGAATAGGTGAAAATCCCCCAAACAAGTACTGAGAGAACTTTAGCTGTGTACAAAAAGCGTTTAGAAGTTGTGATACTTGCGAAAGGGGGCTCTACTACCTGCTGAATATGCAGGGTACCCAAACTTTTGCTTTAGGTCCTTTTCCTTTTTTGTTTCAGTTATCTTGCTTAAAATTTTGAAGAAATGTTTCATCTTGAACTTCATGCCTTTTGGAAATCAGTTCATCTTCTACTTACTTAACTACTCACAGTAACTGAGAGTTTGACCAGGGGTGCCCAAACTTTTGCATGTCAATGTAAGTGTAATTCATGGCACAATTCAAACAGGACCAAAAAATGATCTGTCTCTCATCATTAACTACTGTACATATTTTTTTTCTGAAATCAGGTCCCATATTATTCCACCAGAGGGGGAGAGACTCTCCTTCTTTAGGACTTAATTTAGACAATATGAGGTTCAGACTGATGCTGGGAGCAAATTTTAGTAACTGGACCTGTTTCAATTTTAACTGAACACCTCTGCTTTAGAGGCTCTTTGGAACCCTGTTGGCTGCTTTTGTCAGAGCTCTTTACTAATCAATATGCTACTAATTAACATTCATATCACTGACTGCCTGCCTTTGTATTTGGTATTTATTCACTTCAAAGTCCTTTTTCATGTAGCGTTCCTAATATTTTATTTACCCTCTGTACATTCTCCTCCATTTCCTCCAACTGTTCTCGGCCCTTTGCATCTGGGTGTTATGTGTGTGTACTCAGGTCCATCATCATCTCACTGGAGTGAAACTGACATGATCGCATTTATGATCCTCACCTAACTTCATCACGTCCCACACACAAGAGGAACGCTGCTAATGGAGTCTTCTAGCAGGCGGAAGGGAGAGGAGGGGTGGGCTGCGGCCACTCATGGGGAAAAGGCTGGATGCATAAATAAGAAATAAATATATAAATAAATAAAAACAACAGTTGAAGGTGTCTGCCCACATGTTCCACCGCAACACTGAGTCTAGTGACACTGAATTGATTTCTATAAAAGAAGGGTCAGAGGGAAATAACAATAGTAAACACTGCTCTTGGAACAATGACTTATTGAAAATCCCCACAAGCTGTCCTCAGTAGTTTGAGCATGCTTTGATGAATACAGAGACTGTTAGGAAAACAGGCAGATATGAAAAACATTTATAACAAAGCAGATATACTGCATATGTGGTTAAGTCCCAGATGTTTATAAGGTTGTCCAGGTTATCCTGCTACACAAAGGAGGTGATCCCAGTGACCCCGATAATTACTGTCCAGCTGCCCTGCTTAACAGAGATCTTAAAGCGCTTGGTGAATTTATAGCTGTGGGCATTTCTGGTTGTAAATAACATATTACAACCTCACAAGTCAGAATTTGTCATGGCACAAAACCAGATGCAATACTTGTAATAAATGATGCTGTCAATGCCTTAGACAATCAAAAGAATAGTGTTGAAGTTGGTATTGACCTTTCAAACACATTTGACACAGCTGACCATGAAAATAGCCTTTTTAGGCGAAATTAATAGTCCTTTTAGTTTGAAATTGCTCTAGTATCTTCTATTCTGTTCCTCTTCTATTCACTAATATTTTTATTGCTTTATTTTATTCACCTTTTTAGCATTAAGCATTATGTAAAGAACCAATAAATGGTTTATAACACACAATAATATGCATTTATTTCAATGATATCAAGAGATCATTTGGAATCATATCTTCAGTAGTTTTTAATCACATTTATAAATATTTTCAAATTGCTGTGCATATGTATGACATGATTTATAACACATAAAATTGTTCACAGAGCATGTTAACAGAGTGATCTGGATAACTTTACTGGGTAAAATCTCTAACCTCCACTAAACTGGATCATAGGCTCATGTAAAAAGAGATCTGTACCGGAATATCATCACTGCCATTCCACATTCTAATGTGGGTTTATTTACAGATGATACTGTTTAATATATCTTTCTCTGGGCAGTGAAAATCAGTCTCTTTTGTATACTTTTCAACTTTCTCCTATTAAACAGTGTGTAATGCTGAGAAAACAAAATGTATTTTCAAGGTCACTGAAGAGGCCGGTGGCACGGTGGTGCAGTGGTTAGCATTGTCGCCTCACAGCAAGAGGATTCCTGGTCCTGGTTCCGGGGTAGTAAGTTCTAACCCCGGGGTTGAATTGCATGTTCTCCCATGTCAGTGTGGGCCTTCTCTGGGTACTCCAGCTTCCTCCCACAGTCCAGACACATGCAGGTTAGGTTAATTAGTGACTCTGAATTGGCCACAGGTGTGAATGTGAGCGTGAATGATGGTCTGTCTCTATGTGTCAGCCTTGTAATAGTCTTTGTGTGAAACCAAAAGTCATTGTTGAGTTATTTAACTATGTAACATAATATGTCGAGTTAAGTGACATTTAAGGTGATATATACATCACATTTTGTGACATCAGATTTCTTCTAAATCTAACCAGGTACTTTTATTGCCTAAACCTAAAAATGTAGACTGTCAGCATGTAATCAATCAATCAATCAATCAATCAATTTTATTTATAAAGCCCAATATCACAAATCACAATTTGCCTCACAGGGCTTTACAGCATACGACATCACTACTGTCCTTTGGACCCTCACAGCGGATAAGGAGAAACTTTACATTTCCTGTGAAAAGGGAAGTTTATTTTGAAAGAACAGTATACATGTAATTAGCAAAAACTAACATGCCATCCCTGAGCATCCAAAACAGATGCAAATGGTTTAACTAGTGTCATAGTTTAATGGGTCACTGACCAAGCATCAGTATTTGATGAATATAGAGTAAGAATGTATTGGGAGAAGTTACAACCTACTGTCTGTACCCAAACCCTTCAGGGCTCTCAAAGTGAAAATAACAAGTGTTGCTAATATCTATCTATCTAAAATCTGACTGTACTGGGCTCCCATCTCTGGTTAATAGTGAAATATAGAATTGATTGATGTATTTGTTTTATTCAACTCAGTGCTTTAAAACCAATATTTGGTTTTATGACATGGACTGGTACCATCTTACATCTAATATGAATTCCCACAATCCTCAAATCAATTGCATTTGATTTGTCAAAGTCCTAAGGCGACTTAACATTTTCTATTGCTGCAAAGAGACTACTTAACCCCTCATTGTCAGGTCTTCCCCCATCTCCCACAGTTTCTTAAGACCCATTTTTAACTGCTGAGTCCCCTTTTTTATTAATTTGACAATGGTTGCCTTACTTTTTCCACTATTGTTCTTTCCATATTTGTTTTTGATTCAATTAATGTACTTTATACAATACCATGCTGGTTTTAAATGTGCTCCATGAATTAATTGACTGGATAACTGACTGTTTTAAGACTCATTTGAAACACCTGACAATCAGATTGGAATTCGTCTGTAGAAACAAATATTGCTTCCCTTCTGTTAGATGGAGGACCACTGTACAGCCACATATATGCCTGCTTTTGATCATAGATATATTCTATATATGCATGCCTCTGTATCTACCTCACACCCTCTCTGTGTATACAAGTGTATACATTCCTCACTGAACATTGTATCTTATATGAAAAGGTCAACGATGGCAACTTGGTCAGTGGCCCACACCCTTTTAGCATTTGTATGAGACGCACTAGACTTTCAATTAATTCCAATGTGGTTCCCATTTGTGGTAATAAAGTAACCAACACAGCGAGAAAGTCCACGTAGGCACAGGACTTTCATCCACCCAGCTAGCTGCCAATATCAATTAGACGTTGATTATTGGTTGAATTTAGGTTTTGATGTCAGGTGACAAAATTTAATGTCAGGACAGCGTCTAATGCCAACGTCAATTTGACATAGAATGCTGAGGATAGATAATGTCTATATTTTGGTAGTTTTAAGTTGTGTTAAATAACCAAAATCTCATGCCAATGTCATCTTGATGTAGAATAATGATATTTTGTCGTAAGGTATGGCAAACAAAACCCAACATCTGCGGGGCGTCAGTGGCTTAGTGGATAGAGCAGGCGCCCCATGTACAAGGCTGTGGCCCTTTGCTGCATGTCATTCCCCCTCTCTCTCCCCCTTTCACACTTAACTTTCCTATCAGTTTAAGGCAAAACTGCCCAAAAAATATCTTTGAAAAAAAATAAAATAAAATAAAATAAAATAAAACATCTGCAAAATATCATAATTCTTACATCCTCACAACATGGGATTTTACCATCATTAGACATTTCATTTTCATGTAGAACCAAAAGTCAAAGGGGATCTTTTTAAATGTATGTAACGTAGGTAATGTCACATGACATATATGTTGCATGACATATTCTAAGTTACTTAAATAAGTGATTTTATGAAACAAATGTACTTGTTTTAAACCCAAACCATTATATTTTTTTCTAAACTTAAACCTTGCCAAACTTACATTTCCTGTGAACACGGAAATATATTTTGAAAGACACTGGTTAAAAAGCAAAAATTGACATGCTATCACTGAGCATCCAAAACTGAGGCTACAGGGGTATCAAGAGCATCATAATATGAAGTGTAGGGCAAGTGACCAAACAGCTGTATTTGATAAGTTGAAGTGAGAGCGTGTGAAAAGGGGTGGTGCTCTGTAAGCAACAGAGGGAAGTCGTATCATTTATCTAAAAGGCTCTGCTGGAAGCACTTGAAAAATACATGTTGATCTTATACCTGTTTAAATAAGAGATTCACTTACTAACACTACCTTCAAAGCACATGTAGCCAAATATTCACCTTTCACATTTAGTCTCTGAGAAAACTAGTGGAAAAATGGTATAGACAGGTGGCTTTCATATTTAAAGGCCACATGTCCAAAGGCCAGACTGCAGAAGAGCACTCTGAATGATGCAGATGTTGTTTGACATGGGATCACGCAGGGGAACACACACACATACACACACCCAGAGACACAAACACACACACACAAAGATAGACATACAAAACAGTCCTCGTTTCCTGGATGTACTCACAGGGCTTCATGTCCTCACCACAACAGTGTTTTATCTTGTCAGGATGCATCTCCTCTAGCTGCTGAATATAGTTTCTCTGTTATAGGTGCTGACAAAGACTGCAGAGAGAGGCCGGGTCTGTGGTTTGTTTATGTGTGCCAGTGTGTGTTTGTGTGCACACATGCCGAGTTGAATGAAATTCATCACAGCTCCGTGGCTGCTCCTACCAATCTCAGAGTATACTCCTAAAATGAACATCTGCCGAGTTATAAAGCTGTGTGGCCAGAGGGAATCCTGCATGTGTGTGTTGTTGCTGTTATTGTTGCTGTTCTTGCTGTTGCAAGGCTCCCAAAGAGATGGTGTCCTTCAGAGCTGCTGAGGATTTCTCAACCTGACAGGGTGTCCTGTCTGGAGGGTCATCCTTAAACTTTTCAGGAGGTCTTCAAAGTATTGTGGTTGTCCTCATGTAGTCCCTCTTCACACACACACACTCTGTCATGTAGGACAGCTAGAACTGGAAACAGAGCTGTGGAGGTTTTTCTTTTTCTGAATGGGAATGTCCTCATGTCCTTGATAATTCATGCCTGGTGTTTTGTTCTCACATTAGATATTAAAACGGTTTTGAGGGCCCATCCCTCTATCCATGAAGCCTATACCAACTTAAATTGGGTGAAAGTTAGGATGCCAGGCTTTAACATATTCAACTTATATTGCTCTGCCCATTTTTTGTCTTTTGGTACTAAAGCAGTTGTTACAGCTTTTCCAATATACCTGTGGATATTCTCATTCATCCAGGTCATAGTTATCTCAAGGCAATTGAATCGAACGCAACTGGACTTGGTTTTGTCTTAGAAGACGTTTCACCTCTTATCCAAGAGGCTTCATCAGTTCATGCTTGTCTGACTAGGCTGAAACTAGTCTGACGAGTGGAGTTTCAGCCTAGTCAGACAAGCATGAACTGATGAAGCCTCTTGGATAAGAGGTGAAACGTCTTCTAAGACAAAACCAAGTCCAGTTGCGTTCGATTCAATTGCCTTGAGATACTTTTCCAATGTAGTGCTAGCTGTGCTGGTAGACATGGTAAACAATTAATGAATTTGGGACTATTCAGCAGCTCCACTACGGCAACCGGATGGTTGTACAGTATCACATCCATCAGCCATCAGTGACTGGGAGGACGAGTTATGAAAATGGCTCAAAATAACATAAAAGGACATTTTAATCACTTTGTAGTGTTTTTTTTTCCATCCAGATGGCTTCGTTTGGAAGGATCAAAAGCAAGATCTCTTGACACGATTGCTAACAGGCTTACCAATTGGGCTAACGACCTGATTGCCTTATTTTTTATCTTGTGTAGCTACAGAATCCCAAAGTCTTCATCATAGAAATCCAAGGTTTCCAAGAAAAGTGTTGACGCTATTGTTACACCCCCCATACAGCTAACTGTAGCTCAACTGTTAGCCTGTTGCTTAACAGTAACAGCAAGCACCTTGGCCCAGCTAGAGCCACCTCGCTAGCATTAGCTAAGCTTGCTTTCACATTAGTTCTGGCAACTAGCTATAGAGCATCACAATCATCATCACTGTATGTATTAATATTCAGTTTTGAATTTTTTTGCAGACTGAGTTATTAAAAAAACACTCTTGCAATGTGCTATTGTAACGTTGTGCCGACTGGCTGGTCTCACACAGACAGCAGCTCTGACAATTTCTGAATAGGTGTAACTGGAAAAACTACTTCTTAATTATGCTTAATTAGGATGCCATTCATGTTTACATCTTGTGCTGTCACAAGCAAGGGCCTCTTGCCCATGAGTAGATCTATGTGTCCTTCTGCTTGTTGATACAGTTGAAGTGTGTACTTTAGTAGAAAGAAAATACTTCATACATGAACCTGCTCACAACAAAGTCTATGGATTATGTTGAATAGCTGGAACATGGTTTCTGAAAGGGACATCGCTCTGGAGTTTTTCAAATGTAGACAAACATCTGTATGGCCGAAATCTCCAGCACTCAGCATCTCACACTAAAATGATCTTGACTGATAATCAGCATTACAGGTAAGAGGAAAAATATGTATTTTTGATTTTGGGGGTGGACTGTCCCTTTAAGACTAATACCTGAATAATCTTGTTTCATTTCCTCTGGTTAGACATTTCCAGTGTCTTTCACCTCTAACCACACCCAGCACCACTGATGCTATCAGTAAACACACTTGAAGAGGTTGTCACAGTGTCCTAGAGTGTAGGATTCCTGCATTAAGTTCCTTCTAGACATTAAAAGCACAGCGTGTAGAAGGCTTACTTGCAAATTAAAAAAGTACAAAAGACAAAAAAAGTGACTGTTGTCTGTCAGTAGCAATAATGGTATGTACTGCAAAATGAATGAAGACTTGCAAGCTGCAAACATGGCAATCTTTCCCACCTCTATAATCTATTCCATATGGTGTGGATGTGGCATACTGTAAATCTCTTATCTCTTGGACTAAATTGTGTTTATTTTATTTTATCATCCATTAAAGAATGGAGTTTTTTTTTTTAAACTGTATTTTTTTTTTGGGATATGGCTTGCTCGGTGTGATTCACCCTGGTTTTGACCCAAATGCGAGAATAAATCTTAGCATCATATGTTTCTGCAAACCACAGATATTCATTGTACATTGTTATGTAGCGAATGCACTAACACTTGCATTTCAACTATGTTGTAGTTAACGTGGCATTAGGTTTCGGTACAATAACCCCTTGGTTATGGAAAAGATCACGTTTTGGTTAAAATACACAGTTTTGGTGGCACATCCCTGCCAATTCATGCCTATGCAGTGATGACTTGGCAAAAAAACGACATATTTCCATAGCACTATCCCCGCTGGAAACACAGCGATGTCTTGGCATAGAATGATTGCTTTTTATGAAACTATCCTGGCTGGAAACACAGTGATCTCTCTGTAAAGATCAACCGCTTTCTGTGACATTATCCGTGCTGGAAACGCAGCAATGTCTCAGGAAAGAACAACTGCTTTTTGTGGTATTATGCCAGGTGGAAATGCTGTGATGTCTTGGTAAAGAACTAATGCTGTTCATGGCACTATTCCTCCTGGAAACACAGTGATGTCTCAGCTTTCCATGGCATTATCCCCACTAGAAATAATGAGGTCTTGGTAAAGTTTGACCCCTTTTTGTGGCACTGTACCCACTGGAAATGCAACAATGTCTTAAAAGACAACAATGTCTCTGTAAAGAACAACTGCTTTTTGTGGCACTATCCTGGCAACATTTTCTTTTAGCGATTTGGCTGTTGGTTTAGTTTGCTCAGTCACGGTAACAATTGCTACTAAGGCTAACTACCAATTCCTAAAAATTCCACTGTAGCTGCTCCAGGACAATCTCAGTAGATGCTCCCCACATCAGCGTGTTCATGAGGTGGACACAGATGAAGTCTCTTTGCTTTTGAGTGGTAAAAAACAGACCTCTATGAACACTTCCTAAACCTCTAATGATGTTCAAAGATTAGTTTAGGTAAAAGACAAATGGGCACCATTCATCCAAACTTGACCAGGCAAGGCAGGAGTTTTTACATTTCTCAGTCTGCATAAAGTCTGCATCTACTACATAAAACTATTTTCAATCTGGCTTCACACTCAAGGGTATCCTTGTCTTGTACCTGCCATTAAAAAGCAGCAGTGATGATAAGACAATTAGCGGGCTAATTTCAATTAGTGAGCCTTAATAAGCCATTAAGAGCTGTCTGTTCCTAATGATCACTGGAGGCAAGCAAACTAAGCGATGTAAATGCCACTATAGAGTGCTATAATTTAAAGCCAGGTATTTCAAACTCTCCCTTATAATTAATTAGAGCTGGGGTGATTATATAACATGACACTAAATTGCAGTGCTGAAGTGACCCAAAATTGATTTGTTAATGGGGTAAAGACCCTGAATATGGTGTTTTTCTTCCTGCCTGGGAGTCAATTTCTTTAACGTTCAGGCAATGGTAATCTGGTAATCATCTCTCTCTGCTGCAATTCCTTTGCCCCTGTGTGGGATCCACAAATTCAACATTGACTTTAATTGAATATCGATTTGTTTGTCTCACTTTTTTACTCCACCTTCTGAAAAATGTAATTAGATATTTGGCCCTGCATTGCACATACATGTCTAAGAGGGCTCATCAGAGGCTGAAGCCCTCATTTGATTTGATTCTGATGTCAGGGTGGGCTCCATAAACACGGCACATGAGTATAAATCACATTTGAGTTTATTGGAGCATAACACCAGGCATTTAATGGGAGTAGAGGGGGGGCCTGTTGACACTGATGCCATTTCTTTTCATATGTCAGTTAGTAACTGGTGAAGAGAGAAAGGAAAGGTTTGAGGGAACATTTAATTAAAATGTGTTTTTTTTAACTGTTCAGTTTTCATGTGCTGATTAATGCCAAAATAACAGGGTGATGTGAAGAGAATTACAGAAACATTTCATTTAGACAGAATTTACAGTTTTACTCTCACATTTTCATTAAAGTCTAGATTGATATCAGAATGGTATTTTTGATTGTGGTGGCCAAAAACCACATTCCCAATTAAACAAATGGTACAATTAAAGCTACAAGAGTTCAATTTACTGTAATGCCATGGTGAGCCTACTCCTACTCATGAAAAATTGAATGTACTAGTTGAAGATTGAACTTTATTTGAAATGTCGCCAGCCAGGCCAGTCCAACTCTGATGTGGAGGGTATGACTTTAAGCCACACTAGCGACATGACGGCAGAAGTATAGGTTTTATTTTTTGTGCATTCATATTTGCGTTGTATTTATTGTGCATGATTTAAGTTTAGTGTTGTGTTTTTATCTGCATGTTTTATTGTGTTTGATGGATTTTACTGTGTGATTTTATTGTCTTTTATTGTTTGGTTTTAGATTGAAATGGTTTGAGTTTCTATTGTATTATTTTACTCCACACACGGAAACATGGGGGGAGCAGAGAGGCCAGAGAGGAGCAGCGGACAGGTGAGGAGCTTAAGGACTCCAGACGAGCTGGCAAACAGCGCCAAGAGTCGACAATACTGACACGCCGAGGAGGGAAGAGGACCGCCAGAGAGGACAACTCCTGCACCGACTACTGACCAGACGCCAGCAGAGTGCGGGGAGTCAACAGCAGAGTCAAGTAAGCCCAGAGTGTTACGACGCAACAGTGAGTGCGTTTACATGGACAGTTTTATTCCCTTTTCATTCGGAATGAAAGTTCGTTCCTATTAAAAGTGATCTTGTAAATACCTAATTCGGATTGAAAATGGCCAATGCGATTGAAAATTCATTCTGATGTAAGGGGCTGGGATATTCCGTTTCTAATTCCGAATGAAAGAATTTCTCGCACTTGTATACACTCATTCCTCTTTAAGTTCATTCCGGTCTTTCTGCGCATGCTCGTTTCCTTGCCCTTCTGGCGCGATGACGTATATAGCGCGCATAGCAACGGGCTGAGATAGAGCAGTCAGACTCGTTGCACTCACTGGTTTCCATTCGCCACAGCACGGACTTCTATCTCCCTTCTTCGACCTTCTACCTCCCTTCTCCTCCTCAACAGACGAAGCATTAGCAGAACAAGGTTGTTGTTGTACTGCTGCTTCAAGAATATAAGCAAAACAAGCCCAAAAAAGGCACTTAGAATGGCGTCGTTAAGCATCTTGTTAACCGGAGCGAGGACTACAGTGTTTTCTTCCGATAAATGTAAACACGTAACATCCGCCCCACCCCCTATCCAATCAGAAACCTTCCCTGCCCCAAACCTTGCACGGACCCGAATAAAGGCAATTAAACTGATCTCCCGTGTAAACCTTTATTTGGAATGAATATTTCTCATGTAAACTACCTGGAAAGACTTTAATTCCGAATGATTTCATTCAGATTTATTTCATTCTGAATGAGAAGCCGTCACATAACCGCACCCAGTGTGGCAGCAGCAGAGTGAGGAACTCTGCCTCACCGCGTATTCCGGCTGGCAGGTCCATTCTCCTACGGAGGAAGCCAGAAGAGAACTGCATAGATGGTACAGTCAGACTGTCCATCACTT
This sequence comes from Epinephelus moara, assembly GCF_006386435.1. NCBI lineage: Eukaryota > Metazoa > Chordata > Actinopteri > Perciformes > Serranidae > Epinephelus > Epinephelus moara. The sequence continues at coordinate 31,717,896 of NC_065518.1, read as the reverse complement.
TGGTCCAACCTGGAATATATCAACAAAAGTGTTGCTCAACAACTACTGGATTGATTTCCATAAAATGGATCATGGTTCCCACACAATGAATCTTATATCCCTTTTCCACCAACATGGTTCAAAACCAGAAAAGTTAGTTGTCATCTGGAACCAAAAAATAGCGAGTTGTTATTTGCCTTAAGTGCAAACCATCGGTTGTCATTTCATGTTCTACAGGTTGGAAATATATGATGGAGAAATCACCAATGGAGGAGTCAAGTGATAAATCGTCAGGAAAAAAAAAAGAGCATGCAGTGGTCTTATTAATTCTTGGCTGTTTTTTTCGGTAAAATAATATAAATGTAATAAGAGTTTGGAAAAAAAGTTTGGAATTTATTTTTGATTGTGCACCGTTGATGATGCTAAAGAACCAGAGCTAATTGGGTGGAAAAGGGTGATTAGTGACTTTGGAGGGCCCCCGACTTTACCTCTAGCACCACCAGGAGGTTCAGTGTTTTGGTTTACAGTGAAATGTCTTGACAACTATTGAATGGATTGCCATTAAATATGCTAAAAACAGTCATGTAATAGCTATCAATCAATTCATAATAATAACTTTGGTGATCTTTATACAAAATTGACCAAAAAATTGTGTATTAACAGAATAAACATATTATATATATATATATATACATATATATATATATATATATATATGTATACATATATATATATATATAGAACATGACAGTATTTGACGCATTGGGAATGAGAATGAGATACTATTCCTTTTGCGTTACATCATTGGGGCCTAACTGTTATGGTAAGCCAGCTTTTCAATGATCAAATCAAGTTCCTCTTGCTTGCATGTCTCTTTTTATTTGGTAATATGTCACGATACTGAGGCTTGATACTCTTGAAATGCCGTTTCATCTGGACTTTAACATCCTGATGTTAGCATTGTCATGGTGAGCATTTAAGCATGCTGACATTGGAAAGTAGCTCAAAGAACCAGTGTGCCTATGTGCAGTGTCACAAAGCTGTTAGAAGGCCTTGTATCTTAGTGGCAGCCCATTTCCTGACCTCACACACCTCCACTCATTGTTCCTGTTTTCAGTCCTTGGGTGCTTCTTTTTTTCACTGCTGCTTTTTGTTTTAGGTCTTTGGAAAGCTCCACATTTAAATCTAACAACTGCTGACATTGTCTACTTTCACAGGAAGTCACAAACAGACACACAAATGCCCATCATCATCGTAAGGTGCTTGAGGTGCATGTCACAATAAAAGTATTGTGCTATTCAGTGACTGAATAAGTTGTGCTTCTGTTCTGGTTGATGTACAAACCGCTCCACTTGGCAGCTGATGAGGCTTTCAGCTGATGCTGATGGGTTTAGTCTTTTGTTAGTATCCATGTCCACATTAGGCTTTTTAATTTACCACAATGCTACATGATACAAATGGAGTGAAGCTGATAGCATCCAAAAACAGAACTTTACATGATGATGGAAATAATGGCTCACCACAAGTTTTAAATGGCTTTATGTGTAATGGAGCCAATTAGAGCACAGGTTGGATAGCAGCTGTGCTAACGGTGCCAGAGCCAGAGAGACATCATCATCTGCATCAGGACCTCATCCTAACGCTTTAAATCCACTCACATTAGTCTTTCATTACTCCCTGTGCCAGTAAAGGCTTTTGAGTGCTCTATGTAGCTGTAACAACTGGAAATATGGTCACCTATCATAGACCACAAGCTGTCTCTTGAATGAGCCTCTTTACCTTATGTAACAAGAAATATTATGTTGTTAAGTGACAAACATTTAGAGATACATAAACCTAAAAGGATGGCTCCTGTTCATATCTGAAAGCTAAAGGAATAATTCACCCACATAATGATCATTTGTACATGAAGAACTCACCCTGTGTTACATTGAATTTGTGAAGAAAACTTTGCTTTTCTTGCATGCCTCTACGGTGAACAAAGAATCTATAAACAGAGGAATTCTTGATGAATTGAAGTCATTGACAAACTGTCATGCAACTCATGCAGTATAATCCAAGTTTCATTCATCCAGTCGTATCCTCTGTACTTATCAAACAGACAGCTCTACATTGATGCTCTCTTCAAAAACAGTTATTTTACCTCACTGAACACAGGAACTGCTGGTGTACCACTGCCTCCGTCAGTTACTGTAGTTTGCTTGTGTTGCTCTGTGACTTTGGTGTTTTAAAGGATTAGTTCAGATTCACCAAAGTTACACCATAACACAAACTATTGATTGAGGCAGTAGTAGAGCAGCAGCTCCCGAGGTCAGTGAGGCAAAATAACTGTTTTTTTGTCAATGGAGTCTGGCTTTGAAGAGAGCATCGATAACTTTCACTTTTAGTTCAGTTCCCTGTCGAAAAGAGCTGTCTGTGTGGGAAGTACGGAGCATACAACTGGATGAATGAGGCTTGTATTATACTGCAGGAGCTTTGTGAGAGTTTGTAAACGGATGTTTTGATATGGTTGTGCTGTTGTTAAACCTGGATCCCTATGGCTTTAATTCATCAAGAACTTTTTTGAAATCTTCATTCACTTGGAGACATGAGAAAAAATTGGCTTTCTTCATAAATCCAACGTAAAACAGAGTGAGTACTTCATATACAAATTGTTATATAAGTAAAGTATACCTTAATTCCTTACACTGTGTCTGTAATTTCCATCAAGGACCACTTTGTGTTTTTAGGAATGATTTTAAGTGCTGGCCTCTCCAAAAACACTCAGAAATGTACTTTTCTTTATAATCAGAATTTGATCCAAAGTAATTTAAGACCTCTATAAGACCTTTTTGAGTAATTTATTTTCAACTTGTGCAGTCACCTGGCTCAGCCAGAGATTTCTGGGTAAGGCTCCATAGACCCAAATATGCAGTTCAATCAGGTGAGACAGAAGAATGAGGTAAAGATAATATTTAATACAGAATATGAGTGTACAGATAAAGAGATGATTTGTGCTGATTAAGATTTAACAAAAATCTTTGGCGCTTGGACACCAGAGGGAGATATTTTCTGGTCAAGGAACATCTGAGTGGCAGCAAAATAAATCCTTCCATGGAGTCCAGACACTGGTGGTGGTGGTCGTGACTGATGACTCTGAGGCTGCTGACTGCTGAGTCGGATGGGGCTGATGAATCCGCAAAGACTAGGTGGTGATGCGAAGGTCGAGGGTGCGCACCGCTGCAGCAAAAAGGAACTATGGCAGAGAAAATTAAAATGAGGAGCAGTAAGATGAAAGGCTGACAGCGAAGGTGTGTCTCTGTGCTATTGGTTGATTGTGAAACAGCTGAAAACAGCTGTAGACAGCAGAAATGTTTATAAAATGCCTATTAAACTGAAAATTCCAGGGACCTTGAGTTAAGATGTTCCTTTAAGTCCTTGTTAAGGTTTCCTCATAATAAAACTGGTTGCACAAAGCACTCTTAAGTCTTCTCCTTAAGGTTTCCTGAACATTTTCTCTAAAGTATGTATGGTCTTCTCCCAGTGTTGTGTGACCAGGAGAACCCAATGGAAAAACTTTTAATTTTACAGTATAGATTTGACTAAATTAATTTTCGTTGGTCATCCTACAATCATTTTCTGTTTTCTGGTATTTGGGGATCAAATTTACTTTGTAGTATGTGGTTTCTATGATTGTATTCCTCCAGAAGTTTGATCTTTTCCTCTTCTGACCAGTGTGGTTTTCTTTTCTTCTGCCATTTTTTCACTGTCTTACTATAAGACAGCTTTGTGAGACGATAACAGGCATGACAAGCGTGAGTCCAGGCAAATAAACAATCTCCATGGAAACTTGTACCGGTGTAAAATATCTTTGAAATGCAATAAATGGGTTAATGTTTTCTTTACGTAAGGAAACCTTTTAGGGGATTCTGTGCAACTGTGTAAGTTCCCCAGCTAAATAGAAATTACACAAGGAGAAAACTTACGGTGTTTTGTGCAACCGGTCCCTGGCCTAGAATCAGACTATTTGTTTGACCACTTGAGGTTCTTGCCTCGACACACTTTACTGTAATGATGTTGCCGTGTTGAGAGATTTTAGCAATTACTTTTAGTCCAATATCGTAATAACAAAGAGATGAAGGACCCTGTGTAAATCAAAATGATTGTTTTTGTCAACCAAACGTGAAATGGAAATTAGAACAAGCTGCAAACGTAACAACTGACATATCACCTTTTTCAATTGATATGGCTATATTGTTAGTATAATGTCCCCCATTAGCACATTTAGTAGACACAGAGTAATATTCATTTGAAGCCGTGTTTAATCTTAATATGGCTCTTAAGCTGCTGCATTTTGCATAGTGCACAGAGTTTGAACCTATGCAAATTTAATGATCTGTGATGTGAGACAAAAAGAAATCCATTCATTGTGTCACAATGCGAATGCAAAGAGGGAAATATGCCTTGCACCATGTTAAAAGAGTTATTTTGATTTCCCTGAGAGTGTGTAGCTGCCTGGGGCGATGGCTGTGGCGCTGGCACTGGATACACTGCTATTCCTCACTGTTGCAAAAATACACAGTAGATTGAGTTGTGCATGTAAAGAGCAAATACATGTGGAGATTTGAGAAGTGGCTTGGTGATGCTGCAGTTGTCATTTTGCCATTCACACTGATGTTTGGAGAAAATTGTTATGATTGTACCCAAACATGTATAACAGAACCCTCTATTTGAAGTAATTATACAATACATGATTTGATATTTTTATGTTGCATCAAATAAACATGAGTGCATTCCCAGTGCGCATTGACTAAACTGTTTGCGAATACAGACGCTTTGTGAGATGTTTGAAAAGATCAACAAAGGCCTATTTTTATACTGTGACAAGTCAGACAAATTTAATATCCACAGCAGGAAATCAGACATCATGGGGGCAATCTGACCGCTGGAGCACTGTAATTAACTAATTTTGCCAATTGCAGGACACAATTAGAAAGAAAATAATAATTACGCAGAATAGCAAACATGTTCAGTTCTTATAAACGCTCCCAGCAAATAATTACTGCTCTTGGTTATAAATGAGTTGTCTCCTTGTTAATTTCTTGCAAGGGCAAATGGGTGAGAAATTGTTTTGACAAGGCAAATAGGGAAAAAAGCAATTACGACAGATAGGTTGCTGAAAGGGTAGAGACGGCAGGTGGTCGTGCAAAAAGCGGGGCATCCACGTGGAAAGGCTGTCTTCAAAAGGCGGGCGAGAGAACAACGAGCTGGCTTTGTCGTCTGGATAAATTTAGATGGGTTTTTTTAAGGCAGCAGGGCTTTGCGGAACATGCAAGCCAGTGTGACAGGCGCAAAATCTTTTCTGCCTTAATCTCCAAGCTGACACCGCTGATATCTGCATGAAAGAAGCTGTTATACAAGCTTTGAAAGCTTCAGCCATACAAGCTAAGCACCACGTCCTTTTCAGTAGCCAGTAAGTGTTTGTGTAAGTGTATAATGTTGACCATATTCACAGCAAACAGAAAAGCAAGATGGGAATTTTGTTGAATATAACCACAGTAATCGGCATCATGCTTGAAAGTTTACCCTCAAGCATTTGGTTTAACACATTTTGAGCTACAATGTGTTGTTGAGAAAATGTGCTCCTCTTAAAGGTCCAGTGTGGAGGGGCTGTTTGAATCTACATACCGAGCAGGTCCTTCCATGGAGTCCGTCATGTTGTTCTACAGTAGGGTACCCCAGAATGGACAAATGTAAAACTGACTCTAGATAGGGCCATTTGTGTTTTCACATCAGTGTTTTCACAGGAGAAGTTTCAGTTAATTGCAGTCTGCAACGTCACCGCTAGTGTGACAAATTAAATATAATACTCATGTTGTGTTTATAAAAAGCAGAGGGAGTTCAGGATTTATGACGTTAAAATCTGTAATAAGATGATGAACATTTTAATGATTCAGGGCATGTTTCTATGACAACATTATCTTGACACTAACATTAGCTTGGTAGCCAACATAAAGCTACATTATCAGAGTGTTGACTATCAGAGGTGGGAGTAAGTCACACATGTGCAAGTCATAAGCAAGTCTCAAATCAAAACCTTCAAGTCTCAAGCAAGTCACAAGTCACTACGGTGAGAATCAAGCCAGCCCTGGCTATAAGTCAAGCAAGTCACAGGTCAAGTCATACTCACAAACTCATAGAGATAATATAACATAAGCTGCTTCCAGTGGTGGAATGTAACTAAACACATTTACTCAAGAACAATCTGAGTCTTTTCTTCTCAAGCAACTGTCTACCTCTACTCCACTACATTTATCTGACAGCTTCACTTTACATATGAAGACTAATGTGATTGGAGTCCCCACCTCTGTTGACTACACAGTCAACTACACACTTTTCTGTCTCTGTTGTGACAGTGGAGAGTAGCCTATCTAAAGAAGCCGCAGTGACATCTCTTGCACCACTCTGCAAAGTTTAGAGATTTTAAAATTAAAGCACTCGAACCGGCTGGGTGTGACCGGATATGCTCTCTCCTCATTGGGAATAATCGATAAGTCGGCAACAATGAGAGAAACAAACAAACAAAACAAAAAAACACCCATGTGGACATAGGCCACAGCAGTTCATAAGGGTTGACTAAAATCATTAAATTTGAAATAATAGTTAAAATGAGTTAAAAATACTTAAAAGGCTGAAAAAGTCAGCAAAATTAAATAAATCCAATTTAAGATACTTAATTGTTTTCACTGGACCCCCACCAGACTGTTTAAGCTTAAGCTCAGGAACAACACTGACTGTTGGAAGTGCTACAGTTCTGAAGGGACCTCTTCACCTACTCTGGGAATGTCCCATGATTCAGAACTATTAGATAAATGTTCATTAACGTATAAAACCATTACATTAATTCTCGTGAGTCACAATGGATCATTTTACAACATTTCAAGCAAGAAACTCTGACATACCGTCCAACTCAGAAACTACAGACAGTGCAGTCGGTGAGGCTGATGCACCTAGCCATGCTACAACTGCTGCTGACTTAGCAGCTTCAAGCAGGCACAAACAAGAGAAGATCCGAAAAAATGAAGAGAATTATTTCAAAGGCAACTCAATTTTATACAATATATGTAGCAGGGGGCCAATGTTCTGTCTCTTTTTGACCTAAGGGGTCCTTGGTCTAAAAAAACCTTATGACCCCTGGTTTAGTTGCTTGTAGTTTCAGTGCATCCCGATTATGCAGGAGAATGAGGCCATTTGGGTCATAAGGAATGATGGGTATGTACAGCTGGGTGTCGCCTGCATAACAATGATATGGTATGTTGTGTTTTTGCATTATGTGACCCAATAGAGGCATATAAAGTGAGAAAAGGACTGGACCCAGAGTAGAACCCTGTGGCACTCCACAAGTAATATGAACCAAGGAGGATTAGGAACTAAGCAGTTCTGAGAAGGTTTTATTAAATAAATAAGATCTGAACCAATTAAAAGTAGGACCTGAGATACTGACCCAATCCCCCATATGATTTAAAAGAATTTCATCATCTATTGTATCATGCTGATATTAAAAGAACTAGAGCAGAGCTCTGCATCTGCATTTAATGCTCATGTCAACATTCTAACTTGCTCATATTGACTTATTTGGAATATATAATCTTGGAATTAATAATATAATAATATTGGAATTTTGCAAGTAATATCTGTCATGGTTATCATCTTAGTTTAGCATGTTAACATGCATAAACCAAATAAGTTCAAAAGTCAAGGAATCACCTTATTTCGATTTACTCTGTGGGGAAAATGAAAATTTCCATTCATCCATTTTCTATAAACTCCTCTGGTCCAATCCCAGCTGAAATAGGGCAAGGGGCAGGGTACACCCTGGACAGGTTGCCAGACTATCAAAGGCAATAATTCACACTCACATTCACACCTAGTGGCAACCAGTTAACATCACCTGGTTGTCTTTGGACTGTGGGAGGAAGTTGGAGAACCTGGAGAAAACCCACACTGGCAAGGGGAAAACATGCAAACTATACACAAAATGGCCCTAGCCAGCTAGCGGGCTCAAACCATTGACTGCATAAACATGGACGACATGACAGCTTCCCAAAAGTGAAGCTAAAACATCTCTGGTAGCTGGTTGCAGCACATGTAATTAACGCTTCTCCCTCCATGTTAGCAGACTGGACATGGGCCACACTAAAAACTCCCAAGTACACATCAAATTTTTCCTAAAGATGGATTCTGTCATTTTAGGTAGTTCCTATCACATTGCTCTTTGTTCAAGTGTTCCTTTTGCTGATAAAATTGGTTATAACTAGTAACTGTTTAAACAAGGCAGTGATTGAGGTCATGATTAACAGCTATGTGTGCCAATCGATGTGCTAGCTATCAATGGCGCTGCTCTCGATTGGTCGGATAAGTGTATGGACGGTAATGGGATACCGGTGGAGATTGCTACTGCACAGACTGGCTCCAAATGATGCAACTAGCGCAAGATGGCATGTAGATGATACTTTGGCTTCATTTTTGTGCAGTGGGGCTTAGTGGAGATGTGTTGTCTATCTTTCTATACAGTTTATGGTTAAAGCCTGGAACCCTCTTGCTGTGAGGCGACACTTCACAACCACTGCACCACCATGCAGCCCCCAGACCAAATGTCAAAGGAATCCATCAAATATGTGTAACTGGAGGACCAACCAACCAACTGACCATTGTCATCATGCTGGTAATTAATAGTAGCATTGCTACCACTCTGATCTGACTTTCAGACAGGAAACATGTCTTTTATCATTACTGCAAAGTGCCATGAAATACAAAGAATCCTAATTAAAAACTGTTGTCAATATAACAAATGCAATGTTATTCTATTGTAAATTATTTTATCCATCTGATTATTTTTGACCATTTCTTAGATCTTAAAATACATTCACTAATTTGTGGGAGACTGACAATACCAATTAAGAGTTGGAACATTGGCTGTTTCAGTCTGATCAGCACGGACAATGCAACTTTTGCCCAGTGGGTGTTTCCAGACTGAAGTGTACCAGAAATGCTCTTTTGGAATGCAACTGTATTTGCATATTTAATCCTATTTGTACTTTCATATGATCCCTTTTTTCATAAATCTTTAAAAAAAAAAATATTTTGCTGTACACAAAAATGCTCTACATATCAAGTTTTTACAAATTGTCCATCACAACAGATGTGCAATGAAACAATTACACAGCACTTATTTAGACTTGGGGACGGAGTTGAGTGTTGAAAATGCACTTTTGCTGTCAATGGACATTTGAACTGGTGGTCAGAAACTACTTTTGTCATATATAAATGACATCGCAGCCATTTCTTAGACACTGATGATGCAAGAAATAACTGTGTGGTCAGTTTGTTTTTTATTTCATTAAGAAAGTGCAAAAAAAGTATTGCTTCTTAAAGGCAAGGGTTAATAATTAGATTTCTTTAGCAGAGACAAAACAACATTCTGTACTATTACATACAAAAAGTACAGATAAAACCAGTCAGTAGCTTTTGGCACACACTGTCCATGCTAAGTGCTTTGCGCCATGTCATAGCATCATGCTTAGTACTTCCCTGCATTATTTCTTATTTGTGGCTTTCTGATCTTTCTGTCTGATCTCACTGAATGATGCATAGTGTTCTATCTCCCCTCCACCCTCCAACTCCAATCTGTTCTCTGACACTCAGCTGGTACACACAGTACAGTCCTCAACATTGCTTCATAAATTCATAACAAATCCCTGTCACCCACCCAACTTTGAACTATTCATCTGAACATGGACATCTCAGTATGTTGAGATGTCTAAAAGAAATGCAACATAACATAAATATGCTACTACACCCATCCGCCTGTCTGCAGGCGCAGCGGCAGACCCAGCTCCGGTTTCGGCCAATTAACACCAGCAGACAAAGTCCCGAGCAGTGAAGAGTTTCATGTTGTGATCGGGGCCATGAATTGTTAAACAGCCCTGGTGCTTTCACAATCTGAGAGAGCTGACAAATGCAACTGCTGCATCTGCTAGACGTGCACTAATTTGAACGTCTACAATCAGGGGAGCTCATATTATTGCTGTATCGATCTGAGTGAGGAGAGAAATGAGCACTCATGCCCGGCTCAGTTAGGCTCTGTTGGCTGGTCTAATGGGGAAGAGTCATGGCAGCGGAGAAAAGTGAGGAGGACACTGATGAGACTCATTTGGATGTGATTGCACATAATAGGAACTAAGTGACTGAGAACTGTAGGAAAAGCTCCACTGGGATGCTTGTCAGCAAATATGTTACCTTACATTTGTTATATGTCGTAGTTAACATGTTTTCAAGTCACACACAGTCAGATCTGAATGAACACCAACAATAATGAAATGTTCACAGCAATTACAGTTTCTTTACAGATGTGATCAAAAGAATGTGGCAAAACATAATGGTGATGGCACCATGGGAAATTGATTTTTGGCCCTCCTGACATACACACACATAGAATCAGACAAAGGCATATGAGCACTTGTGGTATACAACCAAAGACTGCATAAAATAATGTCGTAACCACAGTGATGTGACTCATTAGTTTGTGTACCCCCATTTTGAGGCATCAGGTTTGGCATTTTGGTTGCGGCCATCTTGGAAGAGTGATCAAAATCGCAGCAGTAGAGACTAAGTTTAAAAATATTTTTGGTCTAAAAACACTGGATCATACAGGTGATCATATGTAATGTATAACATATGTGTGTATGTATATATTTAAAGATATGTTCAGACATTCCATGTGTCTTTCTTTGTGTTCTTTATATAATTATGTAAACCCATGCAGTTTAATATTTTCTGTTAAAACATTTTTTCACTTAATGCAGTATTTTTTTTCTGTGATCCTAAAGTACCTTTCATGTTCAAGAACCTTTGCCTTGAAACATGTGTTTTAGCTAAAGTATTTGATCATTGCCAAACCTCTCAGTGCTGGAATGTTCATAAAAGAATCACAGCAGTTCAGGTACGAATCATACAAAAGTGCTACTTTGCAGTGAGACTGTTTTGTTTGACAACATAAGAAACATCACACATGTGATAGACTAAAGCTCAGAATACAAAGTTAAATAATTTATGTCAAACAAATTCTGTCTTCCCACAGTGAGCCTGTTTTACATGTTCACAAATCTTTGAATCAGCTCCAGAGGAAAAAACATCATTGTGAACTTTTGCACCGTAGACTTCATACGATCTTTACTTACAATGACATGTACAGAACATTTGGCCTTGAAAAACCTTCACTGGGTTACTGTTATCATCAAATCACGCTGTCCAGAAATAAAGATTGCTAAAATCACACAAGCCATCGACCAGTTGTTTGATGAAGAGCCAGACTGTAACAAGAGTTGCAGTATGCTTTGTCCATTGAGACTTGTGCTACATTTTAAAAGGGGAACCTGAGCACTTTGCTGGTGGCTTGACATCAAATATTTTTAAATCGTTTGTCCTTGTCCCTTATCAGTGTCAGTTTCCCAAAAGACACATTCTTAATTTAATGCTTAAAAGGCCATTTTATACATAAAATATCAAGAAGTGATACAAGGTTATAAGTGCAATGTAAAAGTACTTCCAAACTATTCAGAAATGTATCAGTTACACATCATGCTGAATAGATAAGCACACAGGTCTCCATGTAGATTTAAGCTTTTGACTGTGTACTTTCATTGATATTCATGACTGAGGTGTGGGCATTAGCTTGTCATGAGTGGTGATCAGGTGGTCGTGATGGCCCATTGAGCATATCTGGAAAATAATAAATATTAATTCATAATTTATACATCATAGCAGCTGCATTGCATGGTATGCAAATCTGAAATGAAAACAGGCTGGAATGTAAAGATTGAATCTTCCTTTGGATATTTTACATATGTTTGATGTATTCAGCTTGGATAGACACATAGGATCAGCCAGTCTGCTTTATTCTATCTATAGGATGTATACATTATATGTCTTCTTTCAACATGTAATTAGGTCAGAGAGAGTAGTGATGTGTCCATACTGCAAAGTGATTACATACAGTACCATACTGTAGTCTTTGTAGCGTAACCTTTTTGCTGTTAGTATATAAGAAATTAACATACAACCATGAAGCATTGAGTTTATGCACAAACATTGCCACTGCAAATTAAACTTCGCAAATACAAAGCCAAATGGTTATCTAAGTACCTCTTGTTTTATTTATTCTTCTGTCACGTTTTTCCGGAGCTGTTTCACCACCATTGATAATTCATTTTGTTTAACTTTTACAAGGAAGAGTAGTTCCTTTATTTGCTTTGTGCATTGCATTGTGGGACAAAAGCACATCAAAAATCAAACCTTTTTTAATACAGTATGCATAGGGGAGACCAGGGATGGCTGCAGCAAAGGGTGGGCTGTAACAGCACCACTTTTACCAACAAAAGATGACCTAAGAGTCATGTGATGAATTTCATATATGACCACTTCCCTCTTGACCTTGGATTTGAATTGTTATAGCTGTGTAAAGAAATGTGCAGATTTTTAACCAAAGCACAGATTTTCAGATATGAAAGTGATTTTTAAACCAAGACTATATTTTGATTGGTACTGATATTGTTAAAGTTAGAATTATGTCACTTAGATTAGATCAGAAAGTTGACTCTTAGGTAAAATGTGAGGAATGTCATCTGCTAATTTCAAACCATGCTGCTGCAGCTACCTAAACAATGGCTGACGGGGGTGGTGATGGTTGTGTCCATTTTTCAGAAAGTATTACATAACCTTGTTTTTTTTCTTCTGTAAGCCAATGCAGAAGTGAGCCTCGCCCTGGTTTCGTTGTAAAAAACGCCAGTGGGATTTTTCCATTGGATTTTTTATTATTGCAGAAAATAAGCTCTGTGGCAAACAAACATTTATGATACTTATACATTTTGTTCAGCAAGATAATCTTCACAATTCAGTACCACTTTCATGACTTTTGAAGCCTAAATGCAATCACCAGAAGTAAGCTAATGTTAGGCTATAAACAAACTACACCCAGGTCACAGGACTTAACATCGCCACCTCCACAAGGCTGTATGTTCGGCTTGGTTTTGTAGTCTCATTTCAGCAGCTGCCTTTTTAAAGAAACATACAAGCTCCAAGACTCATGAGTGGGGTATTTACCAATGTATTTTTTTTTTGTCGTAGAACAACACGTTCTCACTCCAACCTTGTCACATAGACATTTGGTCATGGACTCTCCACGTCGAGATATGACGTGTATGGTACCCTGGGTTCATTCTGGGATGCCAGATGTCAACTACTGTCTGTTACATGCATTGTGTGTTTTCAAAATACATTTCTGTTTTAATAGGAAATGTAAACTTTGCATACAGTCTCTGTCAGTGCAACACCACCAATCCTTCAGTAACAAATAGTCACGTTAAGCCAACACATGTGCATGGTTGGGTTTAGACAACACAAGCATTTGGTTGGGTTTGGGAAAAAAGAACTGGGTTTTGCTTTATAATCTTGTGGGAAGCAAACACCGGCCTCCCACATAAAAGTTGGTGGTTATTGGACCCATAATGCTGCCAGGCCTGGTCACATCATGCCATGTCTTCGTGATGCCTGCCACCAAGTGCCGGGACTCGATGACTTCGGAGTGAGACCGGGATGCATAGCACAAAACATTTAAGTCTTTTAAGCTTGTGTTAACTATAGACCTTATTTCAGATATCTAACAAAAAACCCATTGACTTTGAGATGAGAGAAACAGGAGCGCTAAAATGCAATTCATTTCCAGGTTTAGGACTCATTCCTGCAGCACTCTATGACACATACGCATACTGAGAGAGGTACATATGATGCACCTGTTAAGCCTGAAAGTCCCTCAATTGGGGGACTTTGAGTGCGACTTTGCAAACAGTGTGAAAGAATGCACTGATCACAAAGAATATAGTGATGTTGCACATCAAATTAAACAGCAGAACCTGGGCTACAAGGCTGTAAAACCCCTTTTTACATGCCCCAAACACAGCTCCAACAACAACTAAATAAACAACAACAAATCAAACTCAATACAACACCGATATCCCGACCCACTCGGTATATTTCGGGCTCTAACTCGACCACACGTTATTCAAAACACACACCATTCATCTCAAATGAAAGCTGAGACTTCGCTGTTTCCACACATATGCGCCAAAGCATGCTACACCAAAGCTTCAGAGAGATAGAGGCCAAAGAACAACAACAACAGAAATCTTTTCGCCAAAATATATTTGTAATATTTCTCTTACCTTGTTGTTTATGCCATGAAAAGCTCATTCTACCGTTAAATCACGCTCCCGTTTACCGACTTGTTGTCCGGAAAACTTGATGGCCGGAGGTTCCGGGGGAAGCATAACAATGACCACTCACAGTAGCCAACATCTCCCCACAACGCGTTCTGCTGACTCTGATTGGCTTACAGTGCTGTCAGTCTCGTTTGGGTGGGTATAGTGTCATTCTATGGCTGGCTCTAACCAATCAAACGAGGTGTCAAGTACTCAAATCGGCCAAGCTGTCACGGAGATATGGGCCTCCAAAGCTCAGAATAGAAACTCAGTTTCAAATGTAGTAGGTGTGTATTGGTCAGTTTGGAGTGGGAAATAGAGGAAAAAAACGAAACAGACAGTTGTATGTGTATATCCTAAACATCATTAGGGATTTACAGAAACAAAAAATGAAAGATATAGGATTGTACATGACAAAAATCACATGCAAACATGGAGCATGTTCATATATTGTACTATGATTTGATAGAGGTTTAGAGCTGCAGCTGCATCATTCCTAAGCGATACTCATCCTGAAAATGCTTTTTTTGTGTGTGCCATCTTCATTTACTCTTCACGTATAACACATGTACTGATATTTACACATCTTAACAAATCTCACAAGTGTTCCCTTTACCATGACACCAAAAGTATTCAAATAGACCTTGTGGTTGCAGAGATATATTCATTTCATTATGGGTATGCAATTTTCGAGCAGAGGCCTATAAAATAGGCTTAGGGTTGAAAAGGTTAAAACATTTTTGTAAGGGTTAAAGTTTTAAAGCGACTCTCAACACTCATTATCGTGGTTCACAGCAATTCTTAGACTGATTAAAGTGTCAGTGGCTCTTTGGGAGCCACTTGGAGAAGTTGCTATGTGGTCTCATCTGCTCTTTAATTCTTTGTTCTTTTTGATACAACTTACCTCGGGTTGTGTTACAACTTACACAGTAGTGGAGCAGGTTGTAACAATTGAACTCGCGTATTTTAACTTGAGAGCTAGCCATGCTAATTACTGAGGTTTCATTCAACCGGTTGTCCTCTTAGGAGCAGTTCTGCCTCTGACAAAGTGCTGAAGAACAAAAACTACCAATAAATGTTCAGTTCATTTGTAGTAAAAAATAGCTTGAAAGGTTTTTATGTAACTTTTTAATTTTCTGTTACCAGTGGGTGAAAAGATTGTCGCATAACTTAAAAACTGACACCTTCCCCAACTTTGTCAGTAGCCTGTTGACTGACTTCTATGTAAAGGATTTGGGCCAGATTTTCCAGGAAAATTGGAAGGATGCGTTTATGCGGAATTCGCTCAGAATGGAAATTGCTAACATCAACAAACGACTAGCATCCACAGCAACACAGAGTCTACGCATGGTGTTTTTCTGTTTAATATGTTTTTGACCGTCAGCCCAGAGATGGACCTTCACTTTGAGCTGTAGCAACTCAAATGAAGCGAGCTGGCTGGTCCGGCTGGTCTGTCCTATCTGTCTTCAGTGCTGCCATCCAATCTCCTCCCAGCAGAGTAATGTTCTCACAGTGGGGAGGGACTGCCAGGTCCACAGGGGTGCTGCTCAGCACCTGCAACTAACAACTAACTATTACTTGCATTATGAATCTGTTTTATGAAGCATAGCATCAGCTCAAGCAAAGTAATGAAGTTGCACTTCTGTAGGCTGATTGGTATCAACTGCTTCATCTGTACTTCACAATGACCTGCTCATTTACAGCTATGTGGCTAATAACATCCAATATTCTTGCAGGTGTATAGTGCTGCAGTATATGAAAGAATTATGTTTATATGCTTTTATGTACAACAGACATGCAGACTTGTCCTAGCAGAAAGAGCCCAGGTGGCGTACTAAGGGCCAAGTCATTGTTTCCATGTCCATAAGGGTCTGCTTTGGTCAACGTGACCCAAATGTCATCACCCACCCATGTCCATAAAGATCATGGACTCTCGCAGACTGTATGCATAGCAAACGCACTGACTGCATGCTTCAATATCTTGTTAAAAACTGCAGACCAATCCAAAACAATGCAGTCAAGCAAGCCACAGCCACCTCATTACAATGAGCATCTTCTTAGTTGCACTCACCCAAGGTCAGTAGTAGGAAGACAGTGAGCTTACCTCCCAGCGCTTCTGTTTAATGCTGAGGGCTGACGCCCACCCTAACTTGTACTATGAATAAACTGTGTGTACGTGTGAATGCAGCCGTCTACAAACGTTCACGGCAGAAAGTATGTCCGAGCCTTAACATTACAATGGCTCAGTTCCAACAATTGTTGCAATGCAACGATGTAAAATTTTATCAGTTGTATCTGTGTCTGTCAAGTTGAAATGTCTGCTATGAAAAATATCTATTAAACTTTAGTTTGACTTCTTATTTTCACCCTGGTCATGTTCATACCCCTCTCAACACCCCTGTAAAGACCTCCTCCTACTAAACTACTACAGCATGTTCAACACTCCGCTGATATTTCATTTAATATGTCAGAAACGTTAGTACTCATCATAGTTGGAAACAGTACAAACCTCAATTGTGACTCTAGACGAGCTTAGGATGTTTTTCCACGCTGCCCTGAGCGATTTTACCATAACAACCCATAAAGTACGGTAATAACTCACCCGCTCTAAATGCTCTTGGCCTGCTCTTCTCCACCAACAGCAAGAATCATACTGTACTCCACCTGGCTGCTTGCCTGGTAATGAGAATTCAATAGAGCCAGTCGATACGGTGATAATGGTTCTCCGGCTCTCTAATTCTGTAAGAGGTGTACAGTATACAGAGGAGGCAGATTTGCTTTTAAACAATTACAAAGCAACGACAAAGAGTGTGTGGGTGTGTGTGTGAGTATGTGTGTGTGGGGGGGTGTCCTTGTGTGCATTTTTTTGTGTGACATCCCTTTAGAGAATTATAATTGTAAGAGCTTTAGAAGCTGTACAATACTCATGTTTCATCCAGAGAGATTAGCTCAGTTACTTCTATCCCAGCCTTGTTAGACAAAAAACTAACTCTTTTAAACAGATGACATGCTCACTCCATTGACTTTACATCTCTAACAGGCTGAGGAGCATCAATCTCCGAACACGCATTGGTGATCTTTTAATTTGCTCCAGCCTTTACTACCCATCCCTCCTTGGCTCCTTAGCAAACAGAGAAATTAAACTCTGGGCTTGTGCCATGTGAATTTATTATCATGTCAAAGCCTGTCGTCTACGTGTTAACTTCACTAGTTTTGAGCTGTGGAGCTGTCAAGTTGAGCCCTCATTGTGTAGGGCAAGAGAAAGAAAGCTCACATAGTAAGAGTGAAGCCACATGAGATCCGTGTTGGTTAGCATTATGCCAAAACACTGCCAAAACATTTCAACATCTTTTGTGTCGCCCCAAAAAGTAGAAAAGGAATCTTTTCTCTTTCAGTATTATTTGGTGGCAAAGGAGTCTGGGGGATAACTGGGGCTTAGTAACAGAGCATGAAAGAGTAATCCTGTTTTTCCCTTTGATTCCACACTGTTTTGAAGGGGAGTGGGCAGTCTTTTGTTTTATGTCAGTACAAAGTCAAGACAAGGAGAGGAGACACGGATGAGAGATGGCCCAGACATATGCTTGGTTAGCCTGTCATGTGGCCAGCCAGTACCAGTTTCATTACAATATTTGTGTATCATCCACACTGAGATAGAGGACAAAAACAACACTGTTGCAAGCAGAGGAGTGGATGAGAACTTGTTTGGAGTTGGAAACAATGTTTCCTTTTATAAAAGGTATTGGAAAAGTTTTGGCACAAGAAATTGGGAGTGAAGCACATGATCACACCGACACATGCATCCGATGAGTCAGGAGCTTAAAAACTGTAGAAGCGCATGTTGTTGAATCATCCCTGAAAGCCTTTTCTAGCACTGATGTTGCATATTTTTAGTTTCAGCTTGGTGTAGGATAAAGTACAGCCAGAACCAGAGATGTACTCCTTTGGGTGAGACTGACCACAGCTACGGAGATGCTAAAATGTTGGATAGAAACAGCATGGGGTTGATGGGATAAGTCCTACATTTAAAAAGTATTTCTCTGCTGGAAAGATGATGTTTTCATAAAACCAGGCTGTCTATGCAGTAGAAATTGGTTCTACTTAATGTGAACCAGGCTGTCGTCACACAGGAAACAATATGGCAGCTGGCTGGTAACAAACAATATAGAATTACGGTCTAACAGTTAGTTAAACTCTGTTTCTGAAAACATTTGAAGCAAGAAATAGTCAAGGCAGTATGGGGTGCCGTTTATAGATTTAGATTTAATATTTAGATTTAACATTTATATTTATATTTATATTTAACATTTAGATTTAGATTTAGATTTAATATTTAGATTTAGATTTTTAGATTTAGATTTAGATTTAATATTTAGATTTAGATTTAGCATTTAGTATTTAGATTTAGATTTAATATTTAGATTTAACATTTAACATTTAGGTGCCACATTTAATATTTAGATTTAACTATTTAATATATTTCTAAGTTAACAAATATTGCTGTAAATGTGGTAAAAGGTGACATTAAAAAATTCACAACACTTTTTTAAACATTGTTTGAAGCTAAATGTGGCAAAATGTTGATGTTATTTTCAGCGTGAGCCACTTTACAAACGGCACCCCATAAGGCAATAACAGAATCTTGGTTCATATTTGATCAGCATCACTTAGTTTTATACATTGATCTCAGTTTTTCAGCCTCTGTCTTTAC
The DNA here is from genome assembly GCF_006386435.1 of Epinephelus moara. Taxonomy (NCBI): domain Eukaryota; kingdom Metazoa; phylum Chordata; class Actinopteri; order Perciformes; family Serranidae; genus Epinephelus; species Epinephelus moara. The sequence continues at coordinate 31,698,915 of NC_065518.1, read as the reverse complement.
AATACAGAAAACCATATGGCGCCTACTTCCAGTTCACAAATTCTCATTTTACAGCCAAACAGTGCACTAATGTGTATTTTGAAAACATTTTAAGTAAGAAAATGCCAATACAGTAACAGAATCCTGGTTCATATTTGATTGGCACTGCTTAGTTTTACCATTTGAATGCAGTTTTTCAGCCTCCATTTTTACAATTCAGGAAACACTACGGGGCCCACTTCCTGTTCACAAATTCTCATATTATGGCCAAACGGTGCACTAAAATTTGTTTCTAAAGACACTGTAGCCAAAAAATAGGCAATAGAGTAACAAAATCTTAGTTTATATTTGATTAGCAATGTCTAGTTTTTCTGTTTGATCTGAGATTGAGTTTGAGTTTGAATGAAAGAGGAACAAGTCTCTCTCTCAATCTGCTTCTATACCAGTGATGCCAATTTGGCTCTCTCGCTAGATTTAGCAACTTATCAGACCCTCTTCGAGGCCTTATTTCTAAAAAGCGACTAGTGACAAATTTAGCAACTTATTCAGACCATTATGACAAAAAGAGAAATATATTGTAATTTTCCCCAATGTATGCTGCTCAGTTACATCACAATTCACAGCTGAGTGCGGGATCTTTCGCCCTCTCTCCTCCTGTGTTGTGCAGTAGGTGTGGGACAGGGATGCGAAGAGGAGACACGGCTCGCTGTCGGTTATAGTGAGTTTCTATGGTTACAATGACGCTCTTGACCTCTGAATTGGGGGCGCAAGAGAATGGTGCACAGTAGCATATCACCATAGCTCTCATGCCAATCAAATGTTTTGTTGAGCAGTTTTCTATTGAATCTAAATTAGCGAAGTTTTAACGCTTCCATAAATGTTCAATGACGTCACCAATATGCAAATGAGCGTGTGACACCACCTGGATACCTTTGGAGCCAGTGCGAGCTCCTTTCATTGGAGTTGGCAACACTCTTACTTCCACAAGTGTCCTTAATTTAGCCTCCTTTTGATTCAGCAAAGTATAGCCCACTTACTACCTGCAGAGCTTGGTTCTAGTCTTCTCTACTCTACTGCTTTTGTGTATCATTTCTGCTCTGCTCTTCCTGTCTGAAGCCCACGCACAGACCTAGACCTTTCTAAGGACTGTGTGGGTGTACAGATTGGAGATCATTCAAGTCTGTCCTACTAGGGCAAGAGAATTTACATGTCTGTTATCATTCTTGTAACTCTAGAACCTTGAAACAGCAAATGTCTGTGGAGGACATCATGACCCACTGGCACTGTTGTATAAATGCTTAATGCTTCTTCCTCGTTTAATGTCCAGGCTTCTATTTTTTGGGAGATGTCAAGGACTGCATGATATAATTTATAGAGTTATATATATTTAAAATGGAAACATATCGACTTTTTGGCAGACATTTTAATTTGTTGTGGCAGTAAAAGCACAGGTGAAACAAATTCTTTTAATGATGGCTCAGTTCCTTTACGTATCACAGGAAGCCATGACAGTGGGCAGGCATCTACAATACCAAGACCCTGCAACTGGCTCATATTAATGGAATGCAGTCATCCTTAATATCATTAATTACACTTTTGCTTACTGTGCTATGACATGACAAAAAGTCTGCTATAAACAAGATAAATTGTGATTACGGTGTTGTATGGAGTTTGGAGACCTTAACTAACCCCAAGCACAGCTACACCCAATTTCCACCTGAAAACATGTCTAATCAGGCAGAATAATTGGAAACATCTGTGATAATATCTGAGCTGTCAATCAAATGCAGTGTGTATACACCTACATGTACAAAGTCAAAAGAGGAGGTCTAATTAGAGGTATTAAGTGAAAACACCTGTGTGGGTGCACCATGGCTGTGTAGGGCCAGGCTGGGGGCTATAAGCAGGTTAGCATTGTGACTGTGAGCATGTTGGTGTTGTCATGTATAATGAAATGGATCCCTGTCTTGATGGCCTTCAGTTCTGTTGTCTCAGGGTGGCCCTGCTACTTACTGAATATTAGAAGTTTGTATTCATCTTATTCCTAGCCCCCATAATACCTTGCTTGAATTATGTGCGTGACTTACAGCGCTGATCCAGAACCGCCATTTTCCAATAGTAACGATATGCTAATCCTCTTTCCTAGAGCATTTGGGAAATGAAACGTGTGGAAAACACCACTTGTTACACCTCAGATGGGATAGCTGGATGGGATCGTAATTCTGTCATCTCTGACAGCCATCTCAAAGCATTGGTTGTTTTCCTTTTTAACCAAGCATGCCAGCGATTAGCTTGCCTTGCTATGTTAACATAAGGGAGCCTGAGCTAGCTTACGGTCAACATCTGCTCCCTCTAAAAGATGATTTATGATTTCTTAGCCCTCATAAATGCATGCTAACACATTCAGCAAACATTTAACATAATTTGATATTAACTTTAGCTCTATGTGGAGTGAATAAACTTGATGTTTACCAGCTTATGCTCCCCTCATCTGCCATAATGACACAGTTTACACATGTACATTACACAACTGATGATTTATTAAATTGGATTTCTTCTGAGTGAAACATAGAGCCAAATTTAGCAGAAGACCTCAGTAATATCAGTAATATAAAGTAGTAGTAAAATAAATAACTTCAAAATAAAAATAAATCAGTAACAGACTCTCAGCTTAGATGACTAAACCTATGATTCAAGGTATGCTGCTACATATACTTTATAAGGCGCATAAAACTGAGCTTAAATGGTGTTGAAATTGAAAGAGTATATGAAACAAATTTTGTGGGAGTGATTATAGATCATAAACTATGCTGGAAGCCACATATAGAACATATTAAATGGAAACTATCTAAATCTATTGCTGTTCTTTATAAGACAAGGGATTTGTTCGATAAGAAATGTTTGTATATATTGTATTGTTCACTTGTAATGCCATATATGTCATGTTTTGCTGAAATTTGGGGAAATGCTTACAAAACAAATATAGATCCTTTAATTAAACTTCAGAAAAGAGCCCTCAGACTAATACATAAAGCAGGTTATCGGGAATCTAATAATCACTTGTTTATAGCATGTTACACCTTAAAATTTCCAAACATTGTTTATTTAAAAACATTGGAAATACTTTTTCGAGTTGTCAACAGAAACCTTCCTGTCTGTATTCAAAATTTCTTTAGCCTAAGAGAAGGTAATTATAATTCAAGAGGATTGTTTATTTATGAAACATGTAAATTGAGAACCCATATAAAATACAAATGTTTCAGTTTTGGGAGTCAAGTTATGGAATGGACTCAGTGCTGATTTGAAATTGTGTAGCTCTCTGTTGAGTTTTTAAAAAGCCTTAAGATATAAAATGATTATGGATTATAATATAAAATGATCAAATTGTAATATACTTAAGGATTATAGTTTAGAGTATAATGTATTGAATTATTAATTCATTTATTTTCCTTTCTTTGGTAATGTTGATATTCTGGGTTTTCCTTTTTGTTGAAATAGGATAGGCAAAAATAAGCCTGGGGCTTCAGCCTATTCCTTTTTCGGTTACAGACTGTGACAAAATTTGTGTGAAATAATCTTTGTTTTTCCAGATGTATGTAACCAAAATAAAAATTGTTCATTCATTCATGCATTCATTTTCTAATGTAGGTTGAGAATGCAGACAGAAAGGGATATCAGTTACTGATGCTGAGTGACAACCTGTCATTCTACGTGTCATTCTCATGTGCAAATTCTGATCATGTCATTCCAAGCATGTGAAAACTTAGTGTATGCATTAAGGCTCATCAATACTCCCTTACGTACAAAAATAGATACATCCATTTCAAACAACAACAAACGTCCATGTGTCCTTTATGTTGACATAGGTACAGCCCATCACCGCCTAGTCTTTACGGATTCATCTGGACTCCGTGGAAGAATTTATCGTGCTGCCGCTCAGATGTCCTTCAATAACAAAATATCTCCCTCTGGTTTCCGAGCGCCAAATACGTCTGTTAAATCTTAATCAGCACAAATCATCTGTTTATCTGTACACTCATATTCTGTATCAAATATCTTTACTTCATTCTTCTGTCTCTCAAGATTGAAATGTCTTCATTGTCTCTCTTACGGTCATATTTTGCTTAAACTCCACTACACTACCTCCACAAGCTCCATCGATACTGCTCCATTTCGTCCTTACTGGAAGTTGCACCTATGACTGCTGTATGACTGCTGTATGTGTACTGTATGTGTACTGCTGTATGTGTATGTTATTTTCACAGTGCAGCGCACTGTCTGTTGAAACATGTCCAGGACATGTTTCAACAGACATACAGACTGCTGGAACTGTAGCCACAGTTATCCAGAAGCCCAAAAGTCTTGCAAAGACTGCTGTACACTGACCTAAAAGGCACAGTAAATGATGATTCTGTGTTAAGTTTGTGAATTTTTTCTGATGTTGTATAAAATACACACTGGTCCTTTCTAGTTAAGATATGGCAGATATTGCTTTACAGGGTTTTTTTCATTGTAACAAGGTGTACAAGTGTGTTCCTGACAGCAGATCATCTTTGAAGCTATGTGACAGGTCAGGTATTCAGACAGCCGGTTTTCTTTTTATCTCTGAGGCTTCTTGCTGGAATGCTAGAATGTAACATTTTACCGGCAAGTTATGCTATCATGGCCATTAAGAGAACACAAAAGGAAGACCAGAGATCACCTCAGTGCTTTTGGGAGAGCAGCATAAACAGACATCACCGAATGAAGCTGGGAGGGAAAATGCTACGGGAAATTGTCTTTTTCAGTCTGTTGATATCAGAAAACGAGTGTAGTTCCAAATGACAGCAATAAAAAAATGACATCTGGACAAAAACAAAATTTACATCATTCTTCAGGCTGGAATGCAGGGGGATTTATAGGTAAACAGCAAATCCCTTGCTTTCTCACACTAATCCACCAGGAGCAATATGGGACGACTTCTTCCTTCAACTCGAGCTCTGAATGTTAAGGCTACCTTCTCTTTCTCTCTCAAGCTCTCTGTCTCTGTAATTTCCAAAACATAATCACCACGTATTCTCCGTGGTGCTAATGAGTGTTGATCAAAGCGCTGTAATCGCAGGCCACAGAGCCAGGGCGGGTGGGGCAACCAACAGGATTAATATGTACCAATTACGCCGCCATGCAGGCCAACAGACCATCCCCTGTGTTAATTGATCATGTTACATTACAGGATGAGGGTCATGTAATGAGATTAGCATGGCGGGTGCAGGGCTGTGTTTTTATGTTTACTATTACCTCATTATGATGTGTAGTTTATTGGCATGATGAAAATGGTGTAATGTAAGAGACTGTAGAGAAATTCTTAATTGTGGGGGCGGAAGGGGGCTGCCTTTTTTGGAAGAGCAGTGGAAGGTCTTTTATTTTTATTTCTTACCCTTATATTTATTTTTTTATACATCAGATGTTCATTAAATGTGCTTTCATGTACACTGCATAAAGGTGCATTTTGGTGTATGCAAAGGAAAGCTTCTCCCACAAGTCTTACTGCGGGAGATGAAAACAGGCTAAGTACAGATTGCCAATCAGGGTGATGTATGGTGGGTTATTATGGTTGCCATAAAGGCGTACTATGGAATAACCAAGCCCATTCCCAATCCCAGGTCATCAAAAACTGATGCTCTGTGTGTGATACCAAAGCCAAAGGCACCCTTTAGTGTCTTTTTTTGATGCACCAGGCTTTCAACTAACGCCAATTTAAACTCATCCATGGCACTGGTTGACAGTAGAAGCAACTGACATGGTTTAGAGAGCAACAAAGTCTGCATAAGGTGGGTGAGAGCGGGGAAGGTGGGTGGGTCAAACAAATTTGGATTTCACCCAGAGGACTGCAGTTCATATCCCATGTGAAACCAAAAGTCACTGTGTTTTAATGTACGTTACATAATTAATGTACGGTCGTTGCACACTGACATTACTCACATGATGTGATGTCACTGTACATAACAAACTTACCTATTTAAACCCCAAACTTCATCTGTTTTCTTAACCAAACCAAATAATTTTGTTGCCTAAATCTGACCGCAGCTGATTCGCAGTATTAACTACGTGTTACAATGTTTTTTAGTTGTGCATCACAGGGACACTCTAAAGGGTTCTCTGTGCACAACTATCAGATGCCCAGGGGTGTTACAAAGCATCAGTGTTTGATAACCTGGGATGAGAGCGGGTTGAATAACCAGGATACAAATGGTAATTTTGCAGGTGAAGTATTCCTTAAAGTCCACAGCCATCTGAAAAAAACAATGTTTTCTGTTAAGTGTGGGCAGTATCAGTGGTGACCAAAAGCTGCAGTGAAGAAAAACAGTTTCCAACAGCCTTCGCACTCTGTACAGGAAGTCACAGAAACACTCACATCCTGTGAGATCCAATCCCAAGTCAAAAAAATGTTTTCAGACCAGTAACCAATGTATTATATGTTCTCCTGTATATTCTGATAGACTAAGACTTAATATGGTCAACACATCTGTACATGTAATTGTAAGTATATTTGTTCTGAGCATGCATGACTGTTCCTAAGTATAAGCTTGAGAGTCACTAGCATGGACTTATGAATTTAGGAAAAATAAGGCTGAGCCCCCTCTCCTCACCAGAATCATTCCTGTACACTCCCTATTACACTTGTTATTCTAAGCATAATCCCTTTCCGCCCTTCCTTAAGCTCTTGATTTGACATTGTTACTGTACTTACAGCCACGCTGTCAAGCTTTCATATTCTCCTTCCGTTGGGATACAGATGCACCCGCAGAGAGACGTGTGGCGGCGTTTTCATTAATCATGGCAGAGCACCAGAGAAAATTCTGGACACCTTTCAGGGCAAAGTTTGCATAATGAGAGTTGCTTTACCTTAATAGGCTTCTTAGAGACTCAAATGAAGTGCAGAGAAAGTCTTTCTGAGTGGATTTGATTTATGTGCATGACACACTGGCCAGATTGTCTCATGGTCTGAAAGTAATGTGATGCAGGGTCGTTCTGTTGCTTTTAATGTAGTGTTTGTGCGACATTGCAACTGCCACTCATGTTTATTAATGATGTTTTGTTCTTAAATAGCATTGCACTGACAGTTGACTAAGGTCACTTCATTTCTGTAGAGTACTTGTTGCCCACATTTCCCCACAGAACCGGTGACTTAAGCACCATCAGCTCCTCTCCACAGTGGATGACCTTTACTCGTATCCAGCCTGCTCTGAATTAGCACTAAGTGGTCCAATCAGCACTCGGCTGTCAGTTAATTGAATGCATTTCCAAACTGATCTTCAGTTGAAAACTATTTAGTGGTCTTTTAAGGCCAATTAGCTGCTCAAAGTGGCAGTGGAACCCAGCAGAACTGCAGGAAACTATTTCAGCAGCAAAGGAGCACATGTTGTTTTAGCCTCAGCGGTGCCAGTGTGAGTGTGTGTTGAATTGCAATGCCCCAAAAACATGACCAGGCAGACTACCTCTTCCACAGAAAATGGGCAAAAGAAATGCAAACCTTGAGCTCGGATCCAGGACATAAAAATTAAATGTACAATTAATAGGAGATAGTACTTCGGCAAAGATGGATTTTTAGCCAGGTTTTTGTAGGGATAGAACTGTCAATCATTTAGTTCATTCCCCAGTTATTAGATAAGTTGGATGGATTGCCATGAGATTTTGTACAGACATAAATGGCCCCCAGAAGATGGAACCCATGGATGTTGGTGATCTCCTGACTTCTCCTCTTGTGCTATAATGAGGTAAACGTTTCTGTTTTTTAGCTAATGAATATTAAAGGATCACCATGAAATTTGGCACATATATTTGTGGTGGAATACTCCCCATAATGCAGGAGAACATGTGTGTAGGGTGAATGCAGCCTGGGCCTGACTCCTCCCTTGGCCAACTTCCTGATCAGGGCCAGGCAGTATACAGCACCAGTAGGCCTTTGTTCTCCCTTTTCCTGCCTCACGCCGTGTCCCTGCTGCTCTTGTTTGTTTGCACCAGGTTTGTGCCAAAAGCATCTTTTTGTGTACAATTTTACCTGAATTGCAATCCTACTTTTGCTTAAGCAAGTGTAATGTGTTGGCTGGCCAGGTATCACTTGACTTCCCCCCTGCCCTCCTGTATCTGTTCAAGCCCACACTTGAAGTGGTGAGTAGGTTACCTCTTAATATACAGTTTGGTGAGCTCAGCTACTTGGTTTCCCCCTCTTTTAGGTCCTCCTGCCCTTTGACCACTGCTGCTTTGTCCATTGCTTTGCCCATTTGCTTTGCCCATTGCTTTGCCCTCTTTTTGTTCATCTTTAGTTCATGACCAAATGCCTGTAAAATAAATGGCATTGCCATCAGCCTCAGCTGTACTTTGTTTTTGGTACTAATTAACAAATGCCAGCATGATATCCTAAAGAGTGTTTACAATGGTAAACATTATACCCGATAAACATTAACACGCTACTATGGGGTGCCGTTTGTAAAGTGGCTCACGCTGAAAATAACATCAACATTTTGCCACATTTAGCTTCAAACAATGTTTAAAAAAGTGTTGTGAATTTTTTAACGTCACCTTTTACCACATTTACAGCAATATTTGTTAACTTAGAAATATATTAAATAGTTAAATCTAAATATTACATGTGGCA
>NC_065518.1:31670382-31689933 GCF_006386435.1 Epinephelus moara | reverse complement strand
ACACTTGAACATACATTAGCGTGATAATAACTACCTAAAATAACAAGAAACGTGTTTGGAGAAATTTTATTTTATGTGTACTTTGAGTTGTTGGTGTCCCTTCGGAGGGAATCACCTTGTTGTTTACAAATACTTCGGGGTAGAAAACCAGCGGAGTTTAGTTACATATATATATGCATATCTCACATTTTTCACGTCACTATATCACCGTTTAGACTAATCTGGTGTTTGTAAAGTCTATAAACACAATGATTGAACAAACATTACTATCACGTTCTGAAATTAATAACATGGTTATCGTAGATTAGCGGGGCTAACCGTTAGCTGTTAGCCCTGTTAGCGGTGTCTGTAATGACTCATTAACTCTAAACAGTCCGTGAAAAAAAATATTTTTTTCCAGCGGATGTCTTAGTTACAACAAAAGAATCAAAAGTCTGACCTGTATACCAACTTGCTATATGGCTATTCTGAAAGATGAAAATTCAGCCTTTAAAGAGAAAATGATCTACTTTATTGCTTTAAATGAAGCCATACTACAGCCATAAATTCCTCTTAACATGGAAGATAATATGAGCATTACATTTGCAAAGTGCAGTAAGCCATTGTGGTGTCTCACACTTAACTGAACTTGCCTTAAAGGCTAAAGGCGAAAATTCACCATGGATATGGGAGTAAGAGAAGGCTAATCCAACAGCGGCGTATGACTGCTGTGGTGGACTACAGCTGAGTAGAATGTCAATTTGTCTTTCCAGATAAAATATTCCAACAGACTTTATTAGGTAAAGAGGACTCCTTGTGTTAATCTGAGGCAGCTCTTTATCTTGTAGCATTCTGATAAAAGATTTCAAGTCATTACTCCTTCCTCTCCTTTTCTGCTCTCTGTTCTGTCTTCCTCTAACAGTCCAGAACATCTCGCCTTTCAATTTACCACTTCTGTGGAAAAGAGAAATGAAGAGCAGTGCAGGCTAAGACAACTAAATGTCAAAGAGGGGCTACACTGTGCATTTTCTTCTGTCTTACTCTTGTAAGTATTGATTTTTGTAGAATACTGTAATTATTTTTGCGCCCTTTGAGACTCGCTAGTCATAAATTACTATGTAAATGAATGAATGAATAAAGTGGAATTTCAATACTGAATCATCATATATTCACTGTATTTCCCATGAGTGGTACTACGTACACATGTTTATTATATTTTGATATTCAAAAGGTCTTTGCCATTGACCCGGTGGAAAAATCTATATGAGTCGAAGATGCTATAAATTGAATTTGTTTTAGAGATTTTGGGTGGTGAACCATACACAGGGCCCTGACAGCTGTAGCAGTGCAGGGATGAAGAGTCAAATCATCATAAACTATAATTTGAATAAGGATATGTATACTACATGTGTGGACACCCCAATTGACATAGATGGTGTACTTTTGGTCTTTCTGACGTCATTTTCTAGGTTTTGGGCAAGGCCCCTTTGGTCTGATAAGGGGTTACCTTAATTCTACAGTATATAATGCTGTTTTAAATCCTACTCACACAGGACCTTTTCATGATAAAGAAATTAGCCCCCCATGTGTGTATTTTGTGTAGCACATTTGCATGGAATAAGCTAAATCTGTATTTTCCCCCATTTTTCTGACATTATCCCCTGGATATGATGTCAAGGCTCTGTTTATGTCACCAGTAACAGGCTACTAAATAAAAACTGTTGAACCTGTCGAAAGATCATAAAATGTTTCTTCTGCCAAGCATGTCATCCATCTCATCTTTTTTTCTAAATTCACTTGTCTGATGGATTTTGAGTTTGCTCTTCCTACGAATGGGGCACGTGGAAAACAGTTGTCTTGAGGGCTTCCTGCCAGAAAACCCTTTCTGGGGTCTACAGAAGAGCATATGAGAGGAGTGCATGTGGGCAGGGAATGTGAGCGGAAAGATTTTGGATAGAGCATAGAATTTTTTTTTTTTTTTTTTTTTTTTAAAGTTTTGAGCATCGCCTTATCTCTGCTTCTTCCCAGTCCAATGTTGTTCTGGTACTGCTCACACCATGAGTTCAAAGCATGCCTGAGTCTGATGTTTAAGCTAAAATTAGAATACAACACAGCTCTTTTATTTTTCTTTTGGAGCGAGCAATGAGCTATATATTGAGCAGAGTGGCTGAAAAAGAAAGTGACAAACACATAAGCCGTGAGCCTGCTCCGCCTCAAGCCGGTCGCGGCGCACCATACGCCCGCCGTGAGCCGTTCAGCACCGCGGACAGTCGGACTAATGGGCTGTCGAACCAATGACATGGACCCCTTGAAATTGCACCCAAAATGCATGCAAGTCAGCAACTCTTCAACCTGTGCCTGATCCAGGAAAGGGTGCCATTGCCAAAGAAGCTGTCAGTGACTATCAACCAGTTGCTCAGACATCACATGTCATGGAGGTCCTGGAGAGGCTTGTCTTGGTTCACTCTGACTATATCTCTGGACCCCCTATGGTTTGTATTCTGGCCCCCAGGTTGAAGTTAATAATGCCGTCATCTACCTGCTGCAGCATGCTCACTCATACCTGGACAGAGCAGGAAACATGGTGAGAATTAGATTTTTTAACTTCTCAAATGCCTTTAACACAATCCAGCCCCAGCTGCTGAGTGAGAAGCTTCCCGTGATCCAGGTAGATGCCTCCATCATCTGTGGATTACTGATAATCTCTATTAACACATCTCTGCATATGAATGCAGAATCTCTGGGCAAAGGGACAAGATTTTGGTATCAGAAGCGTTCAGGTTTCCATTTGTAGTCTGTTTGTAACCTGAGTAGTGTTGACCAATCATCTTCATGTGGCAGTTAAACAGTCCCTGTAGGGAGCAGTATGAGGCAGTATGGTTTGGCCAAAGTGCGATCTTGATGTAATTCATCGGTTCATCAGCAATCGTCTTTTTTTTTTTTTTTCTTCTTCATTTATCTGCCTCATATGCAGATGTCTGTTAACAGAGATTTGCAGTTAGCATGGAAGAGGAGGTCTTTGCCCTGATATTGGCTGGCTACTATGAAACACTCAAAATATGGGCGATGCGATGAAAGGCTTATTGCCATCAGACTGATAGCCGATAGGATCTGGGATTGGATTGCTGACTATGTGACACACATAATGCAATCAGTGCACCTGCTGAACTGTATGTCTGACATGGTGATGAGCAGCACAGGAGCACTGTAGGACATCATACTGTCAGACTTTTTCAGAGTCCTGTCATCTGCATAAATTCTCAGATGACTCTGCAGTATCAAAGTATCAAAGGTGGATAGTACAGCGGGTTGGCGGCCAGCTTTGATGAGTGGTGCAGAGGGAAGAACCTACTCCTGAACTTGACCAAAACCAAGGAGACAGTCAAAGATTTTGGAAGAACAAGGACTGTTGCTGATCCCATTAACATTTTGGAACAGGAGGTGGAGGTGGTGAATAAGCACAGGTACCTTAGAGTTCACCTTGACACCAGACTGGGCTGGAAATGCAGCACCAAGGCTGTTTATGGGAAAGAAAAGGACAGAGTCTACTTACTAAGGAAACTTCCTGAGGTCCTTTAATGTTTGCAATAAGATGTTGTAGATTTAGATTTACCAGACACTTGCCACCACTCTTGCAACCTAAACAAATAGCACTGAAGTCTGTTATGGAAACTGCCATGGAGGTGTTCGAGATGGTTGTGGAGAAGAGGATTCTGCACAAACTGTTGCGCATCATGGAAAACACACCCTACATCGTCTTTATGACCACCTGGCCAACAATAACAGCATCTGTCGATCTATGCATACGAAACCCAAGGGCATCAAGATGATCGCATGACATGTTCAGCAAATAGGTATGTGTGTAATGTTCAGCTACCCACATATTTTGTTTTGCATGGGCACGTGACATGCAGCTTGCCTGATCGCTGGTTACTGGATAAGCCCATGAGCGCAATTAAAAGACGGTACTGGATAATAAGAGACAGAGACCTGGAGTGAAAAGAAAATAGAGTGATAATTGTCCTTCTGCTTGAACTTAAGCTAAAAACTTAATTTCTGGTGTTTGTTTGGTATAAACTCTGGTGGGAAATCTTTTCTGTTGACATGAAGCAATCAATCAAACCTGAAGAGGGAAAACAAAGCAAACTCATCAGGGTCATTTTGTTTTGGGCTTGGTGGATATCCTTTGCCTAGGAGAAAGCTTTTGTTGCATACTGAGGTAAAGAAGATGTGGGCATTTACCAGGAAGAGTGGTTTTAACCTAAGGTGATACTGAGTTGCATTAAGCTTCCTACAGACTGTGTGATTTTAGCAATCTTATAAGTTTAGTACAATACACTGTGTGACATGGATCTGATAAACTTGGGTACGACATTAAGTTTGATGCAGACTGTATTATGACAGCACCTACTGAATTGCAGGCTACAACGTACAATGCAATGGTTTCCCATAGCTACTGACTGCACGGGTTACTATTCTCTGTTTGTTTTGGGGTTTGGCGCTAGTGTGTCATTTCATGCTGCATTTCTATTGGTTGGTTGTAGGTCGGAACACCAGTCACAGTGAGATGGTCATCTAAAATTTCTGACAGTGTCAGAATTTTATCCCAGGCTGTCTTTGATCGCAAGACTGTGACAACAGCCATCCTTTAACCTCTGTCACTGTGTGACGTAGGACCACCGTTTACAGTAAGACCAAGGATTTCACCACATTTCTTTCACACTGTTAATTTTTCATCTGAGGCAGCCCAAAATTGCTCAGTGTATACTGGGCTCTAGAGGAATGTAGGATTCAGTATGGTATACCATATGGTATACCATACTGAAATACCATACTGAATCCTTCATTCCTCTAGAGCCCAGTATACACTATTCTTAGGTGTTGCTCAAACTCTATAGAGTTTGAGCAACACCTAAGAATAGAAGTCAGGATTTAAGAGGCTCTGCTGCTTTGATTTTATTGATTGATTTTCAGACAAGGCCTTGGAGGTTGCCGTTTGATCCTGACAGTAGTACATGAGACTGATTCACAATCAATTCACAATCAATTCAGCTGATTTGCAGTCAGCTAAAAGTACAGCAACACACCTTCTCTGTCATACTATATGGTTCTTTCTCTGCCATACTTCTTTCCTGCTGAAGTCATACGCGCCCTCCACTTCCCCATCACCACCAAGTCTTTACGGATTTTATCAGCAGTCAGTAGCCTCAGGGTCATCAGCCACCACCAACCCCAGTGTCTGTACTCCATAGGGGGGATTTATCTTGCCGCTCACACGTCCCTCACTCACAAAATATCTCCCTCTGGTGTCCAAGCGCTAAAGACTTCTGATTAATGTGAATTAACACAAATCATCAGTTAATCTGTACACTCATATTCTGTATTAAATATTATCTTTACTTTATTCATCTGTCTCTGCTGATTGAAATGGCATTTGCAAGAATCCACAGCACAAGAACAAACAATTGACCACTGCTGAGGAGCAGTGATTGGGTTCCATTGATAGCTGCGTTACAGACTCCTTAGCTTCTTGTGAATGCCATTAGGAGCACCAGTAGGAGGCAAAGCACATGATTCTTTTCACATATTATCTAACACATGCGCCACTGCTTAGATATTGTGACAGTCTCAGCAAATATGACACTTATTTTTATATAAGTTACAAAGTGTAGCTTTAAAACCTGACTGTTGTTGCAATGACTCAACTTCCCACACAGGCAGGACACCAGAGGTTGGTGGGAATGATGTGGGAGTTTCCATGAATTAGCTTCCACAGCAGTGATCCTATTTAGTTCCTTCTTTACAGTTTAATGAGATTAAGGGGAGTTTAATCACCTTTTAATCTGCTTGGGTTTTTCTTCAGCCGCTGTGTGGCACCACCAATCATCTCTGTGTGATGCCGGTCCATTCCAGGTTTTAACCAAAATCCCTGCTTTCATGAGATGCCACGGAGAATCAGCTGCAGTGCACATTGTGTTTACCCAGTGAACTTGCCTTCGTCACGAATCCTTTTAATGGTCCAGTAATGAGTCTTTGCAATGCTGTTGGCTAGAAAGAGGTATGTGCATAGGCTATTGTATCACAGGTTAAATGGCAGCAGCAACACACAGCAAGAGAGGAGGAGATCAAGTTGCACAGACATCCGCCTAATAGACCTGTGTTTTTTATGTCTGAGTAACTCCAGACATAAAATATAAAAGCCATGTGGGTGGTACTGCCTGAAGGGCTCCATCCTTTGGGCAAGGCATTCATGCCCTGGGGCTTGGATTGAATAACACAACCTAATTAAGCTTGAAGTGACTCTTAACGCAAAGCAAGTGTGTCAAAATAAAGGGCCGTATCTAACACTATCTGACACTCTGAATGATGCATACATCTTGAGCTGCAGTGAGTAAATGTTTCTGAGTAAATGGATGTAATTCAAGGTTGGTCATTTGTGTAATGATGCTATTTGATTTATCCCAGCCTGAACAATTTTCATAAAAAAACAAAATGCAACAGGGTTGGTGGTGTATCAGGTTGAATGGAGTAGAAGGATGAAATCATTGAGACCACCTTGTCAAGTCATGCATCTTAGATATTCTAAGTGTAAATAAATGCGCCCAAGATGCATTCAAGACTAATGGAAGCTTTAGATGCATTCTAATCAGATTGACAAGATGTAGATGCATTTGTGTCTCCAAGTATGTTAGTAAACTGTAGGGTTCATACAGATATTACAAAATTAAATTCAATGACTTTTTAAGTACTTTTTCATGCACTTATTTTTCTCGGACTTCACTCAAAGCAAAGGAGTACACATAATGAAGAAAGGAAAAATCATCCTCAACATATAATCATCTTAAGTAGGATTTAATCTTACTGATTTAATGAGCCATTCGCAGTTTCACTGTACCGGCCGTGTGTACTTAGACTTGCATGGCTTAATCTTTGAGGACAGAGGGATGTCGTATGCTGTAAAGCCCTGTGAGGCAAATTGTGATTTGTGATATTGGGCTTTATAAATAAAATTGATTGATTGATTGATGTAAAACATTTTCAGTTTTGGTGAAGCTATAGCATAGGCGCCCCACTGAAGAAAGACAAGAACAAATCCAGGTGAAAAATGGGCTAGTTAAGTGTGGTGGCAGCACCTCGGTTTGCCAGGACTTGGCTTGGGAACCAGAGAGTCACTGGTTCAAGTCCCTGCATGTACCGGGGGTCTTCTTTACAAACATTAGGTACGCACAAAACCTGAAAGAGGCATGCACCACTTCCCACACAAAAGTTATGATGTGTAAAAACAGACTTGATGGCAGAAACTTTGTTCTATGCTTATGAACATTTCAGAGATGGGAAATTGGCGATGCCGATGGTGAGGTGGAACACACCACTCACCATTTTTGGCTTTTGTTCGTAGGTACAGGTTCGTAGGATGAATATTAGACTATGTATGTTAGAGGAGTACATGTTAGACGGATGCATTTTAGACAACTACATGTTAGATTAGGACATGTTAGACAAGTGCATATTGCACCGATGTATGTTAGATGAGTACATGTTAGACAGGTATGTGTTTGACGAGTACATGTCAGATGGATACCTGTTAGAGGAGTACATCTTATGCGAGCACATTAGATACTAGATATTAGGTACATGTTAGACGGGTATATGTTTTACGAGTACATGTGAGATGGATACATGTTCGACAAGCACGTTAGATGACTACAAGTTAGACTGATGTATGTTGCATTCTTTTATAAATGAGACCCCAGGTATGGAGTGTTGACTGGCAGCTGGAGAAGTGCCAGTTCGCCCCCTGGGCACTACTGAGGTGCCCCTGAGCAAGACTCCAAACCCCCAACTTGCTCCTTTCTTCCTTGTCCTACCACTTTGCCACAATTGCATGTGATTGATAAGGTTTAGGCAACAAAAGCATGTGGCTGGGTTAAGGAAAGAAAAACAGGGTTTGGTTTTACAATCTGGCATTCTTGGTGAAAGTTGGTGGTTGTTGGACGCATCCATGAACCCTCCTGCCCGCGCTACTCAAATGTCCGCTGTCTAAAAGTTTATTGTTTTTTACAGTAGTCTACGGTACGAGTCACATTCACCCATTCACACACACATTCATACACTGGTGGCCGAGGCTACCATACAAGGTGTCACCTGCTATTCAATTTTTAACACACTCACACAGTGATGGAACAGCCATCAGGAGCAATTTGGGGTTCAGTATCTTGCTCAAGGATACTTCGAGATGTAGGCTGGAGGTCCTGGGGATCGAACCGCCGATCATTTGTGTATTAAAAAAAAGGCAGCAATCTTTGGGTCCACAAAATCTGTCTCCCATTCATTGTCTGCGGAGCAGCTCCAAACTTTATACCCTGTGACATCACAAGTGTGAGACTTACATCTCTGTTTCTGGCTTTTGAGAGAGTGTATCTATGTTCAAAAACTTTAACTTTGCAAGGCCATGGTAGTAACATATTGGAATTCTGAATTTAGGTAGTGATTCCCTTTCAAAGAGCTATGTGATTTCTGATTCTGAGCAATATAATTATAATGAGCTGATGAACAGAACCTTTGTCAAAATAAACAACAGCATAATGTTTTACATTTAAATTTTAAGCATTTTTAAGTACTTTGTTTAAAAAGGGTCCATTTGATTTCTCCCCCTCAAAAATTCATGCACTCCAAGCACTTTGTGCTTTGTGCTTGCCCTGAAGCTGTCACCGCAGATAGCCAGTCATGGTCTGACCGTTGTGATAACAGAACAGATGTTACACTGAAATTAGCCACCATTCTTTCTGTCTCATTAAAATGAGGGGGAAAAGAAATGGCTCCATTGATTTCAACATATACGATCACAGGAAGGCATAACTAGCTGCTGCAGCATTTATCTCATCCCTGATCAGTGCAACCACTCAGTAATTTGTGGGTGAGAGATATGAATGGGTGAGGGGTCAACGAGAGCCCATGAAGATGATAAAACTTTGTTTAATTAGTTATTCAGAAATACAGGTAATTTCTATGTTTGTGCTGGATGAAGGGTAGTTATTAGCTTCCTGTTTTAAACTGCTAATACAAGCTGTACAAGATGTACAAGGTGTGTTTTTCAGGCATCAAACAGCTTCAGGTACATTACCACCAACCTTTGGACTAGAGTGGAGCCAACCCTGATTTGCATGTAACACCAAAAAAACAAACTGTATGCAAATGAATTTGTGATCTGGCCACTGGAGACATGTATACCATAAATGCTCAATTGGGGCCAGGGCCTTGATTTTAAAGAGAGAACCAGGCCTCTATTTGACAGGTCATTATTTCTATTTTTTTGCCACTAATGCCATTTCTACTAATAATAACAAAATGGTGGATATGGCATAATTCAGTTGATATGCTGATGGAATTAGTATTTTGGAAATGTACCTGCCTGGGTCCAGACTTTAAAATCCGCAAGCCCCGCTAAGTTCAACTTAATTGGCATTGTCTGTCATTGTGACATGAAACAGCAGTTTCTCTGTTAAAATAAAAAACAGGCGGGACTAACACCATTCAAACTTGTGCTTTGTCAGCTGGTGCACTGGAACCAACAAGCAGTAATACCAACAATGGCAAGCGTCACAGACAAGATAGACGCTGCTGTCGAGGCTGTTCTAAATCAATGTCCTCTCAAAATCTCCAGACATCATAGTTTGTTTTGATGTCTTTCCGCTTCACTCTTGAAAGTTGGCAAATCAAGTATGTTGGCATGGCTATGCATCAGCGATGGCTTAATGTGACCCACGTATCAGGCAGCTATGTTGGTCTCCAGTGACTGGTTAGGGAAAGTCAAATCCCCATCCCCCACTGAAATCAGCTAGAGGGAATGCAATGACAGACTGAAGATGGAAACGGATAGTAACAAGTTAACAGGTCTGACTGATATCAGGCAAGAAATGTACATTATACTGAATTTACCATGTGAGCTGTTGTGGTATGCTACAGGTAATGCCATGACAGTTCTGGATGGTCCCATAAAAAGGCTTAGAAAAGTAGCTCTATAATACTCTTTATTGGAATTGGGAAGGTGGGAAGTTAATGTACATTTGCCAGATAAATCAAATCGCAAATATTGTTTAGTCTGGAACGTCTCAGTTCATTTTCTATTTCCAGCAGGTGTAATCGAAGGGTTACCTACATGTGACATAGCTCTGAGCAGCTAGTGAACAGATCTGGCTGGTGTAGATGGCCAATCACAGCACATTAGGACAGAACCCAAAACAGTGGGGAAAAAATAACAGCTGGGGGCTGAAAACATCTACTGGTAAATGGTGGTTGGTGACAGCAGCAGTTGAATTAGGTGTTTTTTCCCCAGTGGCCACAAAGGGCAACGATGAGCCCACTGTAAAAACAAATTTTGACAAGCAACATGAAGGTGAGATTAATGCTTTATCAAAAATGCAATATATTTTTGGTTTTACAAGGACAACAACTGATTGGTTTGACAAATGGACATCTGGTTGACTTCCCAGAGCAGTGCACAGCTGCTACCCTGAGCTTCTTTATGGGAACCATCCAGGACAGTCTCCCATGCCGTGGATGAGAGTATCACACAAATAAGGGCATACCCATTAAAAAATCAAATTAAATGAATTCTTAAAGGCTTTCAAAATGACCATTCGTTTTGTTTTTCCTTTTCCTATGGCAAATTCTAGGTGCACAACCTGACAGTCTGTCCTATCTAGGAAAGTGAAGATTGAGTTGTGACAAAGAACATGATAGTGAAAATGATTCTGAAGGTGAAATGTAAAACAAATACAAACCTGAATTCTGGCTGCACTAAAAGTTGCATCTAATAAATAATACAGGAGGAAAAAGATGATTTCCACCCAACCCTGTTATTGTTCTTACAGCAACAAAAGAGAAGATGGTGTGTGCGTGTGCGTGTGTGTGTTTCCCCAAAACGAATAAGGACATGGGGTGGAGGGACTGCTGTTTTCTAACAACAGATGAAGAGTATGGATGGGGAGGGGAATGTGTGCCAGCCAGTCTGATGATCTTCCAAAATGGGTGACCACTTTAATTAAAAAATGTTCCCCCATTTATCCATCATGTTAAAAAAGCAATCCATCACTTTGGAAAAGCAATGAGCAGTTACAAAACAATTATCTTGGTGTCATTTGTGTCATTGTATGAGAAATGTATTTTTCCTATGCTATTTTTGATGTGTTCTGCAGTTATATGATTGTTCATGTATACTTTTGAAAGACTGAGATCCAAAAGTATACATACATCTGCCGTTCTGCGGTTCCTGGGTGTGGGTTAAGGCTATGGTTGAAGCTGGGGTTGGGGCTGTGGGTTTGGATATGTCTACGGTGGCAGTTGTTCCTGTGGCTAATCTTTAGAGCTCGATATGCACAACATTAGCTGAGAAAATACCATAAATCCAGACACATAACACCCTACACTTCCATAAGATGTCAGATTCAGCCAACATATACTCATCCCAACTCCTTGAATACGGACACTTTTTCAGTGGACCTACACATCAAAATATGACGCGCTAGGTAGCCCCGGCATCAGTTTGGGACGTTCCTGGATGGCATTTCAATTGTGTCATTACATGCATTGTCTATCCATTCATTTATTTCCATCTGCTTATCCGGGGTGGGGTCGTGGGGGGCAGCAGGCCAAGCAAAGCATCCCAGATGTCATTCTCCCCAGTGATGCTTTCCAGCTCCTCCAAGGGGATACGTAATTCCTCCAGCGTATTCTGGGCCTCTTACCATTGGGAAGTACCCAGAACACCTCTGACAGGAGGGGCCCTGGGGGCATCGTAATCAGATGCCTGACCCACCTCAACTGACCGTTTCAATGCGAAAGAGCAGCGGCTCTACTCCAAGCTCCGGATGTCTGTGCTCATCACCCTATCTACAAGGCAGAGCCCAGCCACCCCGCGTAGGAAACTCATTTTGGCTGCTTGTATTCACAATCTCATTTTTTTGGACTCTACTCAAAGCTCATGACCATAGGTGAGGGTTGGGACGTAGATGGACCAGTGTGTTGAAAGCTTTGCCTTTTGGCTCAGCTCCCTTTTCACCGTGATGGTCCATGGGCAGCACCAGCATCACTGCAAATGCCACACCAAACCGCCAATCCAACTCATATCTCTCCTCCAACCCAGACGCGTATTGTGTCTTTTCAAAATACACTCCCATTTCACAGGAAGTAGTGTCTGCTCATTACATGCTACACTCTTTTTTGAAATAAACTTAAGTAAGTAAATTTATGTAAAACACTTCATTTTTAGGTTTACTTCATCAGATTTAGGCAACAAAAGTTTGTGGTTAGGATTAGCAATTCAGTTTATCCGTGAAGGTTGAGAAATACAGAAGGGATAAGTTAGTAAGGAGGCAAGGGTGTGGCCGCCTAGAAGATGCTTGTGACTGGGAAATGCAAGTAGATTTACGGGGAAAGCTTGTTGTTCCCCAGAAAATAGTTTGTACCAAGCAGAGGCCTGACATAGTGTTGTGGTCAGTGAGTCAACGGATAGTTTATTTCATTGAGCTGACAGTTCCTTGGGAAGACTCAGTGGAAGAAGCCTATGAAAGAAAAAAACTTAGGTATGCAGACTTAGGAGCAGAAGCTGAGCAGTGAGGATGGAAAACTAGGATTTGTCCAGTGGAAGTGGGGTGTAGGGGATTCATAGCAAGATCAGCTGTCTCGCTCCTGGTGGAACTCCGAGTGCGGGGACAGAGTTTGAGGAAGACAGTGAAGGAAATGTCAGATGAAGCAGCCAGAGCTAGTCAGTGGATTTGGATGAGAAAAAAATAATGTCAGTTGGGGGCCAGCAGGGGGAACTACTAAGCAGGGTACATAACTCCTTGAGGTCAGGTGGAGAGATCCACTAATCAGTCCTCTCAGGAGAAAATCCAGGAAGAGGAAGTTATTTAAGTATGGGAGTGGCCTATTTGAATCCCCTTTGTTTGAGACCATGCTGCAAGGTGAGTGTGTTTGCTGATTCTGTGAGTTTATCTATTTCCTTCAACTTTTGCTTACATTGGAGTTATGCTATGTAGCGTGTGAAATACAGTATGGTGAATGTGCTAGGAAAGGTAGTATCAGCACTGTAACTACCTTAAACTCGCATGTACGGAGCCTGGGTTTGGTTGAAGGTGGCAGTGCTGTTTGGGCTGAGAAAGCCATGTGTAAGTAAGGTAAAGGAGGTTGTTGGGTTGGTGCGGGGAGCAGTGAGACCTGGCATTAGGGGAGTGTCTCTGGGAAGCCAGAGATCACTGTCTAGCCTCCTGGAGGTGTCGTGGGACCAACTAGACAAAACACTGGTGAAAGGAGGTTCCCACCTGATGACCCCAAAGATATGTTAGTTATCACTGCTCTGTATAGTTAAGCCTTGCCATAATAGCTTATGGGGGTGGCAGTAGCTCAGTCCATAGGGACTTGGGTTGGGAACCAGAGGGTCGCCTGTTCAAGTCCCTGTCCAGACCAAATATGGAGCGTGGACTGGTGGCTGGAGAGGTGCCAGCTCATCTCCTGGGCACTGCCGAGGTGCCCTTGAGCAAAGCACCAAACCCCCCAACCGCTCGGGGTGCCCGACCAAAGGCAGCCCCCTCACTCTCATATCTCTCCACTTTAAGCATGAATAGGTCCTGTTTGTGCATGTGTGTGTCTTTCAGACCTGTGTGTTAATGACAAAAGAGTGAAAAAATTGAATTAATAAAGTATATAAAATTAAAAAATAAATGATCATATGGCTTAGGAGGTTATTCACTGAGTGCTGATCCTTTCTCTAGAATAGAAAAAAACATGGATTGGCTTAAAATAAGTACGGTTGATAGTGACATAGTGTCGTGTAACATGCCACTACATGTACTAGCACACTACAAAGTTATTAGAAAAACTCCACTGACTTTTGGTTTTACACAGGAAACAAACAGCAGGCTCCCAGATGAAAGTCAGGAGTTTTTTTTTAACCATCCACTACTCCTCTCTCCTTATACATACTTTCTCGCTCTTTATACTACAGCAGCGCCGTTACAAACTGCCACAACCCGTTGCTTATCATACCATTGTGATGGCTGCCTTTGCATCACTGTCCGACTCCAAGGCCCAGTCAGCGGTCTTTGATGAGTTTGGTGGTTGCCCACTGCATCATAAACACCTGCTGCCTGCTACGTATCATATTGTCGCGTAGGGTGCCTCTTTGCATTGGTGTGATGCTGAGATCAATTGACAAAGAGGAGGAATTTGACGAGTTGGGAGTGAGAACGGGCTGCTGGCTGAACAATGCTCAGCCAGCCATCAGCCATGTCAATTCACTGCACACACAAATCTCCCTCAAGTTGTTAGTATTACACTCACCAAAAAATTATCTGTCACAGCCATAATCATTACAACCAAAGCACAGGCATTGCAGCAGCTGCACAAAGGAAATGCAAAATAGACTGCAAGGTTATGCAAACTATTGTGAGGGAATACTTGATTTAAGCATTTGTTTACAGAATCATCTTTCGGGGATTAAGTATAAACAAATGTTCCCAATACTCAAACCTTCATATTTTTCCTTCAAACAGCCTTAAAAAAATATGAGCTTCAATCTTGTCATCTTAAGTCGAGTTGATCATTGTGGCTTAAGTAAATAAGGCAACTCAAAGTGACTATTACAATGCAATACAAAAGCAGTGTAGCCACTTAATTTTTTACCTCGATAGTGGACAATATGAATAAATGACGCAACCATGAACTTTACAATTCACTGAAAACTGCTTATGTAGCATCTCCCACAGGCAACACGAGCATGCTACTGTGGGTACGGCTGAATGTTGAGATGCTGGAGCACCATCACATAATAAAAATACCAACAGATAGAAAGAAAACACTCTCTCACAATAATATAAAACCACTTGTGCAGAGAAGAAACTAGAACAATAGTCATGTTAATTATATCACACAGTATGCTGCAGTCTTGTGAATATGAACTGACTCATCTTATTCAATGTTGCATCTAAACACAATCTGCAGATCCCTGTGCAGCCAACAAAGAGACCTTAAAAGCCCGAAAGTCCCTCAATTGGGGGACTTTGAGAGTGACTTTGCAAACACAGTGTGAAACAATGCACTGATCACAAAAAATATAGTGATGTTGCACATCAAATTAAACAGCAGAACCTGGGCTACAAGGCTGTAAAAACCCTTGTTACATGCCCCAAACACAGCTCAAACAACAACTAAATAAACAACAACAAATCCAGCTCCATACAGCACCGATATCCCGACCCACTTGATATATTTCATCTCAAATGAAAGCTGAGAATCCGCTGTTTCCACACACATGCACCAAAGCATTACCCCAAAACATCAGAGAGCTAGAGGCCAAAGAACAACAACAGAAATCTTTTCGCCAAAATATATTTGTAATATCTCTCTTTCCTCTTTACCGTGAAAAGCTCATTCTGTGGTTAAATCACGCTTCATTCCCGTTTACCGACATATTGTCCGTCATTCAAATGAATCCTGGTGGAAAACTTGTTGGCCGGAGGTTCCGGAGTAAGCATAACAATGACCACTCACAGCAGCCGACATCTCCCCAACAACATGTTCTGCTGACTCTGATTGGCTTACGGTGCTGTCAATTTCGTTTTGGTGGATATAGCGTCATTCTATTGGCTCTAACGAATCAAACGAGGTGTCAGTCACTCAAATCGGCCTCCAAAGCTCAGAATAGAAACTCAGTTTCAAATGTAGTAGGTGTGTACTGGTCAGTTTGGAGTGGGAAATGGAGGAAGAAAATGAAACGGACAGTTGTATGTGTATATCCTAAACATCATTAGGGATTTACAGAAACAAAAAAATGAAAGATATAGGATTGTACATGACAAAAATCACATGCAAACATGGTGCAATTTTGGAGACCTCGTCTGAATTTTCTGTACTAAAACCTCTCTAAAACTAAATATTGTTCTGCTTCACTTTATCAGAATCAACCTTTGCAGAGTTAATGTTCACATATTGTACTATGATTTGATAGAGGTTTAGAGCTGCAGCTGCATCATTCCAAAGCAATACTCATCCTGAAAATGCTTTTTTTTTTTAGGCAAACCTCAAAATGTTTCATGTGTGCTGTGTGCGATCTTCATTTACTCTTCACATATAACACATATACTGATATTTACACATCTTAACAAACCTCACAAGTGTTCCCTTTACCATGACACGAAAAGTATTCAAATAAACCTTGTGGTTGCAGAGATATATTCATTTCATTATGGGTATGCAATTTTTTAGCAGAGGCCTATAAAATAGGCTTAGGGTTGAAAAGGGTTAAAGATATTTATCCAAACCTGCTACTGGGGTCATTATGATGACGCCAGCATGTACAGCTCCAATGAACTTTGTTACATTTATCTTTATTTGGAGCATGGAGCATGTATTGCCTATGACAATGATACACTCTGGATCTGGGATTGGATTAGATACAGCAGACTTCGAGACAGTTTTTGCCTACGGTATCTTCCAAACAGCCAGCCAGACCAAGCGCCACCCAGGACGGCTCACAAAGTGAGCTTGAATAAAAGGTAACATGGCCCAGCTGTAATCTCAGGCTCTTCCATGTGAAACGTGAAAAAGCAATCAGCCCTATGATGAGCCAGTGTTTGGTTTGTCCATTCTGGGCTACTGTAAAAACAATAGGGAGATCTCTGTGGAGAAGGACCCATTACCTATGTGGATATTAACTACTCATTCTAACGTAACAAAAACACAACAATTCTAATTTTCAGGTGATTATACTTTAAAGGAAAAGGAATCATACTTATATTCCATATCTGCCAATATATCCCCCTAAATCCTTTACTATAACACTACGGCAATGTGACATCGGATCCATTTCCTGAAAAGACACGTTTCGTTTCGTTTGATACGATACATCCTTCATAAAGACACTTTTATGGCAACGGATAGATAATCCTGGCCATAGGCCCTTAACACAAACTGGCTAGGGACCCCAACCTACTCACTCTTACACCTCTTCCAAACATACAGCAAGCGAGCAACTTTGGGGGATGGAGCATGAAAAACTGTCCAGATATACTACAAGCAGCAACAATATTCAGGGAACCTATTGCTACTATTGCTTTAAAAACTGGTGGGTTAAGCTTCGCTGAAATTGGGACGAGAGGTGATATACATGTGTGCCCTCTTCAAGCACAGAGAGATTGATCGCACCATAGCATAAGGCTAATTAACCCTACAACCTGACATTATATTCTTTGTTTTGATGTGTTACAATAACGATATTTTAGTTAATTCTATCCATTCTACATATACAATTCATAGCACAGCATAAATTTGAATTTTGCCCCACTTTCCCCCCCCCTCAAAAAACCTATTGCAAATAGCTTGAGGGAAGTGTGTTCGCTGTCTCTTACATCGCTGTCTGTTTCTGTCTCCAACTTGAACAGAACAGACAGCAGAAGCGCTTGTACTCGGTGGCCAAGACAGCTAATTTATCCATTACAGCATTAAAAGTTGGAGTTAGGAATTTTCTTCTAACATCAAATAAAGCATATTTTTCTACACTTTTATCTTCAAATTTCTTTCTTTATTTTTTTTTTCGCTTTCTGGTGCGCCGGGGATGGTATTTGTACACCTTGCGCACTTCTGATACAGCAAATGCTTTCTTTTCAGAGTGTGCAGAACAATTTCTTTGTGCTGACACAAAATCATGCAGAGACTTAAGCGTGACTGCTGTCATGAGGTCTATGTCTGTGTCACCTCTGAACTGCTGGTCTTAAGTTTAGAGAATGGGTAACACAATGCATGATGGATTAATGGGCTTCTTTGCCTCAAGCATGCCTGCAGCTACTTGTACCATCTGACATGTTGCTGGCGTTATCAAATGATTGGCATGTACAATTAAATAAGTCCAGACTGTCCATTATGTTAAAGACTCAGTCTTCCAAACTGTCCTCTATGCTGTATGGCTCTGAATTGGCTGAAAACTTCCCACTGCTTTACCTTTGCCTCCCAACAAATCTAAGGATACTCGTAAACTGATCGATATGAGATATGTGTCAAGCTGAATCTATAATGTCGGAGAAATAATTTGCATCGTTAATTATTCATCTGTCTCTTACTTCCATTAACTCAATGAACTCTTCATATGCTGTTGATGGTGAATAAAAAAACTGCCTTTACCCCTCTGACCATAAGTTTGAATGTGTCCCAGCTGACAGGGATCAAAAAGGATGTTTTCTATAAAATCCCCAAATACAACACATTCTTACTCAGCCCTCATCACATAATGACGTTTGTTCCTGGACTTTACATGTTGACATATTACGTGCAAGGTACCCTGGTTATGCTGGTCGTTGATGTTCTGGGATGCCGTGTCAACACTGTGATTTGAAGTTTTTTTCCTTCAACAACAAAAGAATGTGTTTACTTTTAGCCAACACTTGCATGCGGTTGGACTTAGGACAAAAGAAAAGGGTTTGGCTTTACAATCTTACAGGAAGCAAACACCAGCCGCTGGGGTGAAAGTCGATAGCTGTTGGACCCATCAACCATCACTCCCACCCATCCTACTCGGACATCCACCCCCTTAACTTACATTGCTGTTCTGCCGCGTTTCCTCCTGATGCCACCAATCATGCCGACGTGAAAAGACAGCTTTTCTTTGTCGGTGTCAGATGCCGGATGTCACTGACCAAGCACCGGTAATCGACGATTCCGAAGTTATACCCGGTTGCCATATAGCTCCATTCATGTGGTGTTCCCAAGAGCTGATTGCTCTAAAATCAGTCCTCTCTGTTCTAAAGACGTAATCATCGTCACAAGTCAGAACATCCCTACAATACATAAGAAGGATGTGTAGGCTGTGAAATCTGCTCCTTCATGTATATTAACACAAAGAAGGTTGCAAACATGACAGCAAAGCCATACAACAATGTAAAGATTACCAACACTTTAGTAGTAAACAAAACTCCCTCTGCACAGCCGATATAGGGGATCAGGTGCTGGTTGATCGCAGGAACATCTTAAGTAACTGTTACGACTGCCGCTCTTTCCACCTCCATTGTGTGTGTGTGTGTGTGTGTGTGTGTATGCAACACTAATTTTTCCCTCTGTGTGCCGAGCTGCCTGCACCTCCACTGGACTCAGAAGCTCCACCTCCTCTGTTCTGATTGGTGCGGCCTCTACTGCTTCTGACTGCACAGTCTACAGCTCACCTGGGTCCCTGATTGGTGCGGCACAGGTGCAGTGGACCAGTCCCAGCCATTCAATCAAGACCGTCATCTATAAGTGCCCTGCCAGTCTGTCAGTCGGGGAGGCTGACTGTTGGTGGCAGCTCACCTCTTTGCCTGATAACTTTGTGTTGTGTTGGTTAGCCCACTGATAGCATTTGTAGTTTGTCATAAGCTTTTGTAGATTTTTGTGAACTTTTGAAGTGTGGCCAGGTTGTTAGAAATTGCTATCCTTTTGACTGATTCCAAACATTTCCATCCACACTTAGACAATTACCTGTATAGAGACACTAGGTGCGGGGGTGCTGTTTTGTTGTTGTTTGTTTTAAAAGCTGCACTAGACAGTCAG
>NC_065518.1:31663721-31670173 GCF_006386435.1 Epinephelus moara | reverse complement strand
TTTTAAAAGCTGCATTAGACAGTCAGAGTCTGTTTTCCCTTTTATTTTTGATTAGACAGATTGTAGATTAAACTCTGAGTGAGTCCTCCTTTTGTTATATTTGTTTTTTGAGTTAAACAGCACCCACCGGCCCTCTTCCTTGGTTTGTTCTCAGTTTTTTGTTAACCAGACTTCCTTCATTTGAGTTGCAATAAATTGCCTTACCTTTTAACATCTGGGTTTTTGTGTTGCTTCCCTTTCCCCTGCGAGCTGGGTTGTAACATAAGTGGGGGCTCGTCCGGGATATAATTTAAATCGTTCCCGGAGCTAAAGACTGTGGTTGTTGTAACTTGAATTTTGGATTGTTTGGTTAATTGGATTGTTGTTGGTTAAATGGTTAATTGATTGTTGGAAGTGGGTGCCACGGTGCACCTTACTAATAAGTCATGTCTCAGTTTGATCTGGATAGCTTCCTAGCTTCCCCCTCCCTCAGTTTGATCAATTGTTGTCGTAAGGACGATTTGGCCCAAATAGCAAATCATTTCAGTCTCACTTATCCCAAACAGGCTTTGAAACGAGATCTTAAAGCTCTTGTTGTTGGTAAGTTGGTGGAATTGGGGCTTATTAAAGTGCCGGTGCAGACTGAGTCAGCTGTGATGGAGGATGGCATCCTGGGTGAAGCGGCTGGTAGCCGACCACTTGAGGGTGATCCTCCTGGTAATGGTGGTGTTGAAGGGACCTCAGGTGAGGAGGATGAATTAGAGGAGCGCCCGGTAACGACACCAGTAACGCTGCCTCGCTATGATCCCCTCTCCGCTACCCTCAGCAGTACTGGGTCCAAAGTGGAGGCTCGGTTAAAGGTCCGTCTTGCTCGCTTCCAAATGGAATCCCAGGAGAAAGCTAAAACCCAACAGGCTGAGTTGCAGTATCAGCTGGAAATTAAAAGAATGGAGATTGAAGCTGAGAAAGCTATTCGACTGCGTCAGCTGGAGCTTGAGTCTCAGAGGTTGACTCATGTGCCGGGTGCGTCTGCTGGTCTGGTAAGTAAGTCTTCTTCTTCCACCACTTCCCTACCAAGTGCATTTGATGTTGGTAAGAATGTTGTTTTGGTGCCCACGTTCCATGAGACTGAGGTTGATTCCTATTTTGGTGCATTTGAGCGCATTGCAAAAGCTTTGCAGTGGCCACCTGAAGTTTGGGCTCTTTTGCTTCAGTGCAAAATTTATGGGAAAGCTCAAGAAGCTGTTGCTGCGCTCCCTGTGGAGGACAGCCTGAGATATGACTTAGTAAAAGCTGCAATTCTGCGTGCTTACGAACTGGTTCCTGAAGCTTACAAGCAAAAATTTAGGAATCACAAAAAAGCCCCAACCCAGTCTTATGTTGAATTCGCCAGGGAAAAGGGAATTCTTTTTGATAAATGGAGTACTGCTTGTAAGGCTAATGATTTTGATTCTTTGAGGGAGTTGGTCTTAATGGAGGACTTTAAAAAGTGCCTCCCAGAACGTATAGTGGTGTATATTAATGAACAAAAAGTGGCAAATCTCTCCTCTGCTGCTGTGTTGGCTGATGAATTTGTCTTAACTCATAGGACAGTTTTTTCATCGGGTTCTGATGAAAAGCCTCGTCAGCCTCCAGCTCGACAAAAACCCTACCCAGACAGTCAGTCCTAAGAAAGAGGACAGGAAGTGTTTTTACTGTCATCAGCCTGGACATCTCATCTCCAATTGTCTGACCCTAAAACGCAAACAGCAGTTTTCCCCAAGCGCATCACAGCCAAAAGGTGTTGGGTTAATTAAAGCTGAGCCACGCATCAGTGCTGATTCTGACAGTGAAACTCCTGATGCCTGTTTCAAACCCTTCATCTTTGACGGATTAGTTTCACTGACAGGTGAGCCTGATGATCAGTGCCCTGTGCGCATTTTGCGTGATACTGGTGGATCTCAGTTTGTAGTCCTCGCTGAAGCGTTGCCTTTCTCTGAGAAGTCTGCTTGTGGTTATGGTACTGTTTTGTGCGGCATTGAGATGGGTTATGTTCCTCGTCCTGTACACCGCATACATGTTCAGTCCAAATTGATAACTGGATTCTTTCCCGTTGCTGTCTGTCCCGCGTTACCAATTAGAGGTATTACATTTCTAATGGGTAATGACATAGCCGGTGGCAAAGTTACTCCTGTGCTGGAAGTAGTGGACACCCCGCAGTGCACACAAACAGAAGAAGTTCAACCGCCTCTTGATCTGTTTCCTTCTTGTGTGATCACTCGTGCACAGGCTCGAAAAACTGATGATGTTTCTCTTTCTGACAGTGTGCTGATGCCTGCCTTTTCAGGAGAGGTTGGGTCCGAGAACGAGGCAGAGAGCGCTGCCGAATCTCCTTGTGTAAGTGCCGCTGAGCAGGTGCGTCCTGTCAGCCTCGAAACAACCTCTCCTGATGGCTCGTCTCTCCCGGTGTCTCACGATCGCCTGTACGCTGCACAGAGGACTGATCCGACGCTACAGAAATGCTTCTCAATTGTGGTGAGTGCCGACAAAGCCAAGGGTGAGAAGGTGGCTTATTTACTAGACAGTGGCATTTTGGTGCATAAATGGTCCCCTCCCCTCTCTGATTCTGATTGGAGTGCTGTGTTTCAGATAGTTGTGCCCTCCATGTATCGATCACTTGTGTTATCTGTAGCACATGAAAGTCAGTGGTCTGGCCATCTAGGCATTACAAAAACATATCAGCTCATCCTCAAACATTTTTTCTGGCCTGGGTTAAAATCTGATGTAGCCAAGCACTGCCGCTCCTGCCACATCTGCCAAATTGCCGGAAAACCAAACCAAGCCATTCCTCCCGCTCCTTTGCATCCCATACCTGCCATAGGAGAACCGTTTGAACGCATTATTATAGACTGTGTTGGACCCCTACCCAGAACCAAGAGTGGAAATCAGTATCTACTCACCGTCATGTGCGCCGCCACTCGTTTTCCTGAAGCCATTCCACTGCGTAAAATCACTGCCAGTTCTGTTGTTAAAGCCTTAACCAGATTCTTTTCCACATTCGGTCTCCCTCGTGTAATCCAGACAGACCAGGGCACAAATTTCAAATCCAACTTGTTCAAACAGGTGTTAGCAACTTTGAATGTGCAGCATGCCGTCTCCAGTCCCTACCATCCAGAGTCTCAGGGTGCGTTAGAGCGCTGGCATCAGACATTGAAGTCGATGCTCCGTAAGTATTGTCTGGAAACTGCTAAGAGTTGGGATGAAGGAATTCCTTTTGTTGTGTTTGCGGCCCGTGAAGCCGTGCAGGAATCCCTCGGCTTCAGTCCTGCTGCACTAGTCTTCAGTCACACGCCCCACGGTCCGTTGAAATCAATGCACGAAAAGTTTCTGTCATCTGCCTCCTCTCCCAAGAAAAATGTGTTGGACTTCGTCAGTAAGTTCTGTGAGCGTTTGCACCATGCTCACGCGTTGGCAAAAGAGTCTTTGTCTTCCTCACAAACTGTGATGAAGCATCGTTTTGACCACTCTGCTGTTACCCGACTGTTTCAGGTTGGTGACAAAGTTTTGGCGTTACTGCCCGTTCCCGGCTCCGCACTCTCGGCCAAGTTCTCTGGTCCATATGACACCTGTGAGCATCTCAGCGACACAGATTATGTTATTTCTACTCCCGAGAGGAAACGCAAAACCCGTGTGTGTCACATAAATATGTTGAAGCGGTACCACTCCAGAGAGACTCCCGAAAACAGTTCAAAAGCGTCCACACCTGCACTGCTGTCTGTGATTCCTTGCAGCAGCACGCTTATTGTGTCAGAGTCCCAGGACCAGCCCAATGATGTGACAACGCATTCCTCACACCAAAGTGCTCGCTTGTCAAACTCTGAAATATTGAAAGTGTTACCATCTCAGTTATCCCACCTGTCACCTAAGCAGCAATCCGACATAGCTACATTAACTGATCGTTTTCCTTGTCTTTTCAGTGATGTTCCCTCCCAAACCACAGTCACTCAGCACGACATTGATGTTCATGATGCTCGGCCCATCAAACAACATGCATATCGTGTCAACCCTGCTAAATGTGAGTTAATGAAAAAGGAGGCTGAGTACCTTCTTCAACACGGTTTAGCCATACACAGCTCCAGCCCCTGGAGTACCCCGTGCCTTCTTGAAGAGAAGTCTGATGGTTCACCCCGCTTTATCACAGACTTCCGAAAAGTAAATGCAGTTACTGTCCCTGACTCCTATCCCCTGCCAAGGATGGAGGACTGTGTAGATAATTTGGGTACGGCCAAATTTGTGAGCAAGTTAGATCTGCTCAAGGGCTATTGGCAGGTGCCGCTAACCGAGTCTCTAATTTCTGCCTTTGTAACTCCCGACTACTTTCTGCAGTATACTGTCATGGCCTTTGGCATGTGCAACGCTCCAGCCACATTTCAGCGTCTTGTCAATTCCGTCCTGGCTGGCGTGTCAAATTGTAATGCATATACCACAACTTGGGAGGAGCACATTCAGATTTTGGAGCAAGTGCGTCACTCACCATCAATTTGGCCAAATGTGAATTCGGAAAAGCTACCGTCACATACTTAGGGAGGCAGGTGGGACAGGGTCAGGTGCGTCCTGTGGAAGCCAAGGTTTCCGCATTTCAGAGTTCCCCGTGCCCTCCACAAGGAGAGCCCTGCGCCGGTTTCTAGGTATGGCTGGTTATTATCGGTGCTTTTGTCGCAACTTCTCCACCGTGGTCCGTCCGTTGACAAACCTGCTCAGCCCAAAAGTCAACTTTGTGTGGTCAACAGAGTGCCAACATGCCTTTGAAAGTGTAAAATCACTCCTCTGCCATTCCCCTGTGCTCGCCGCGCCCAACCTCTCTCGTCCTTTCAAATTAGAGGTTGATGCCAGCGCTGTTGGAGCCGGCGCTGTGCTGCTCCAAGAAGATGCGGATGGGGTAGACCATCCCGTATCTTACTTCTCTCGTAAGTTCAACAAGCACCAGGTTAACTACTCCACCACTGAACAAGAAACCCTTGCTTTGTTGTGGGCACTCCAGCATTTTGAAGTTTATCTCGGGTCCAGTTCTTTGCCAGTGTCAGTGTTTACTGATCATAACCCTCTCACTTTTCTATTCCGTATGTACAACCACAACCAGCGGCTCATGTGGTGGGCCCTGATCATGCAGGACTACAACTTACAGATCCACCACAAAAAGGGGTCCGAGAAATGTGTTGGCTGATGCGTTGTCCAGACTGTAAGTATAGTGACCCATGTAGTTGTTGATGTTGATGCCAAATTGTGCAATGTAAGTATAGCGAAAGTTAAACTTTAGGATTTGACTTTAAACCTGCGGATTTAGTCTTAAGGGGGGGAGTGTTACGGCCGCCACTCTTTCCACCTTCATTGTGTGTGTATGTATGCAACACTAATTTTTCCCTCTGTGTGCCGAGCTGCCTGCACCTCCACTGGACTCAGAAGCTCCACCTCCTCTGTTCTGATTGGTGCGGCCTCTGCTGCTTCTGACTGACCAATCCACAGCTCACCTGGGTCCCTGATTGGTGCGGCACAGGTGCAGTGGACTAATCCC
This sequence comes from Epinephelus moara, assembly GCF_006386435.1. Classification (NCBI taxonomy): domain Eukaryota; kingdom Metazoa; phylum Chordata; class Actinopteri; order Perciformes; family Serranidae; genus Epinephelus; species Epinephelus moara. Next base: position 31,664,643 of record NC_065518.1, on the reverse strand, counting down.
AGCCATTCAATCAAGACCGTCATCTATAAGTGCCCTGCCAGTCTGTCAGTCTGGGCAGCTGACTGTTGGTGGCAGCTTGCCAGTCTGTCAGTCTGGGCAGCTGACTGTTGGTGGCAGCTCGCCTCTTTGCCTGATAACTTTGTGTTGTGTTGGTTAGCCCACTGATAGCATTTGTAGCTTGTCATAAGCTTTTGTAGATTTTTGTGAACTTTTGAAGTGTGGCCAGGTTGTTAGAAATTGCTACCCTTTTGACTGATTCCAAACATTTCCATCCACACTTAGACAATTACTTGTATAGAGACACTAGGTGCAGGGGTGCTGTTTTGTTCTTTGTTTTAAAAGCTGCATTAGACAGTCAGAGTTTGTTTTCCCTTTTAATTTTGATTAGACAGATTGTAGATTAAACTCTGAGTGAGTCCTCCTTTTGTTATATTTGTTTTTTGAGTTAAACAGCACCCACCGGCCCTCTTCCTTGGTTTGTTCTCAGTTTTTTGTTAACCAGACTTCCTTCATTTGAGTTGCAATAAACTGCCTTACCTTTTAACATCTGGGTTTTTGTGTTGCTTCCCTTTCCCCTGCGAGCTGGGTTGTAACAGCCTGACGAAGGACTAACCGATCCGCCACCGTGTTCTCTGAATTCAGCTGAATTGTGTGGTGTAAGCCACGCCCACTTTCACGGTAACTTTCCATTCACTAAATTGCGACAAATGAAAAACGTACTTTTTCGAACTCCTCCTAGGCGATTTGACTGATTTGCACCAAACCAAACCTTGCATGAAGCATCTGTGGACCCTTCTGACAAAAAGTTATTAAAAGAATTTTGATCGTCCAAAAAACGCCCAAAATATAAAACAACAAATTCCTGCACATTGTTTTCAGAACAGACAGTCTTTCATATCTTGACCAAATACAGTCCGATTAC
>NC_065518.1:31610617-31663367 GCF_006386435.1 Epinephelus moara | reverse complement strand
CAGGGCACTTATAGATGACGGTCTTGATTGAATGGCTGGGATTGGTCCACTGCACCTGTGCCGCACCAATCAGGGACCCAGGTGAGCTGTGGACTGTGCAGTCAGAAGCAGCAGAGGCCGCACCAATCAGAACAGAGGAGATGGAGCTTCTGAGTCCAGTGGAGGTGCAGGCAGCTCGGCAAACAGAGGGAAAAATTAGTGTTGCATACACACACACACACACACAATGGAGGTGGAAAGAGCGGCGGCCATAACAGTAACATATCAAAAATAGACAACCGCACACTGAATAGACTTTACTGTGAATTTATTGAGAGCGAACAACGCGTTTCACCTGTGGCTTCTTCAGGTTCACTCATCACCTGATGAGCATGAGTGATGAGTGAACCTGAAGTAGACACAGGTGAAACGTCTATTTTTGATATATTACCAACACTTTATTTGCATGCTCCAATACGGATACTATTCTATCACGTTAAAACAAGTAACTGAACAAAGTGTCAGTTGAAAACTAACTGCATAACTCACAACCTAAGGTGTCCTGGAATGTCTGCACTCTACTTTGGGCTATCATAAATAAGTAGGTTTATTATAAGACACAGAATTTAACTCAGTGTTGTATTTCCCTTACGGTACCACTGAATATAATGACCAAAACACTTCACATCTAGAAAACACATAATCAGTTCCCTTATAAATTTAAAGATATAGATTAAAGATTAACCACCTACCATGGATACACACATAATTACACAGTGAACATACCAATAGATAAGTTGATGTGATGAAAGGTAAACAGACGAGTACAGGAGTAAGCAATTAGTGGCTAACTGAGGGAGGGTATTTCAGATCCTCATACAATGGTTTGTTTCATATCTTGTGAAACGCACACACAATGGTCTGTATGGTATCTTACACATTAGCACCCCAGATATGATGTCAGGTACTTAACGTTTAGGCAAGTAAAAATATGTAGATTAGCTTTAGGAAAAGAAACATGGTGATGATGTATCTTAAAATGAGTCACTCAAAGTTTACACAGTTCTGAACACCAGTCTATTGGGGAAAGTCCTACATTTTGTGGCCCAACCACCACCACAACCTGCATCATTATAGGCACTACTTCCTTCCTCACTCCCATCAGAGCATTGGTCACTTGATCGCAGTGTAAGAATTTTGGTGTTTTACTTTTTTGTAGATATGCATATAAGCAGTGCAGGAGAAGAGCCTGTTCAGATAAACAGTAAATGACACATTTAGCAAGGCATGAATTTATAGCCAAGGGAGACCACCAAAAGGGAATGAAAATGTTGACATTAACCTGTTAAATTAATTAAGGCACCTTCAGAAGCTGAGGGATTATTGGGAAGTAGTTTTGGGAGTACTGATGCAAGACCTCACTTCTAATTTCACATTTCCTAATCACTCTATTTGCTACAGCATCAACCCCCAATCGCAGGAAAAGTTAAGTTTCACCTTCTCAGATGGATGGTTGGAGTGTAAGCTGGGCTGTAGGGGTGAAGGAGGCAGATGATGTGCCCTGCTCCAGGAGCTCCTCAGATGCAATCAAACCTACAGAGGCTGTTTTCTTTCTCTCAACAGAGAGCATAGTGATGGAATCTACGGTTCACAACTGAGTTGTGACTGAAGCTATGATAGTAGTTTTGTCAATTGTTTATGATTTCAGAGTTTTTCAGTTCTTAAGCAACTTTTGCTAGATGCCGTTCTTCATGCAATTATGCACGTGCAAATAATAGATCCAAGTCAAAACATAACCTTACATGAATAGCAACAAAGTCTAATTTTTTCCACATGCTATCACTTGTGCTTTTTCATTGGCTAGCCAAAACTGTACCTGGAAAGTCCTTTCCCACCAGAGCTTAGTGCTTGACGCAGTTGAGGTTTTGTGGCAGGGAGACACTCAAGGAGAAGGGCAAGGTTCGTCTCATCAGGAGACAGGAGGGGAATCCAAATTTACCACCAGTAATGCTGCATCCTGTTCACATACACTGAAAATTCTTCTTGAACTAAGAAGGGCATTATCTTCTTTCTTACACAAAAACAAAATCGGGAGTAACTCACCCTAGCTTAGACTCACTTTCCTGAACTTTGTCTAGCTTTGAGATTGCCCCACCTGACTTAGACGAGGATACAGTCTTCTAAATGTACTTATGTCGAAAGGAGAAATATCCTGTCCAGCAATTTTATTAGTCATGGAGAGCAACTCGTGCTCTTGCAAACCCTTAAACTGTACTCTTACAAAGCTACAACTTCCAGTTACATTTTCCCAAGTCCACTACATGGACTCAATCATAACCTTTTTACCCACATTTTCTTTTCAAATTCGTGCTGTCCTTATTGTACCTCATCATAAACTTTATCTCCTACTTCGCCTTTCACACCTGTGCAATAACTGACCACATGGCCACTTTTCTATGGGAACCATCTGGGACCCAAACTCGGCTAGGTTTTGGCCTCCTATTTTAGTAAAACCATGTCCATTAATATGGACTTGGACCTCCCTTTGCAGCTATGACAACTGCTACTTTTCTGGAAAGGCTTTCCACAACATTGTTGGACTGTGTTTGTGGGAATTTGTGCCCATGCAGCCAAAAAAGTATTCATGAGGTCAGGCATGGAAGTTGGACAAAAAGGCTTGGCTCCCAATTAGCATTCTAATTCCTCCCAGTGGTGTTCAGTGAGATTTAGGTCATGGGTCATGGTCTGTCAATTGAGTTCCTCCACACCACACTCGCCTTACCATGTCCTTATGGACCTCGCATTGTGCACAGGGCACAGTCATGCTGGACCAGCAAAGGGCCTTACTCAAACTGTTTCCACAAAATTGGAGCCACCCAAATGGTTCAAATGTCTCTGTAACCAGGGGCATTAAGAAGACCCTTCACTGGAACTAAGTTGGCCGACCCCAAACTCTACACTACACATTCCAGTAGATAGCATTCTCCTGGCATCCACTAAACCCAGATTTGTTTATCAGACTGCTAGATAGTAACACTTGATGCATTACTCCTAAGAACACATTTTTAGCTCCAGAGTCCAATTGGGACATGCTTTACATCACTCCAGTTGATGTTATGCATTGCGCTTGCATGCAGTTGCTCAGCCATGAACACCCATGGACGCCAAATATATCCTACGCACTTAAACAGTTGTTGCCTCGTTTGCTTACACTACAACTTAAGACTTGACATGTGACTTAGGTGGCATCCTGTGATATTAACACATTTAAAGTCACTGAGCGCTCTCCAACCCATTTTAAATTCAAAATGTTTGGTGCTGGATTGGCTGAACAACAGTCTCACTCCCAGCTTGTCAAATACTCTAGGCAGAGGTGGGAGTAAGTAATACTCGTGCAAGTCAAAGCAAGTCTCAAGTTTTAACCTTTAAGTCTCAAGTGAATCCCAAGTTAGTGTGGTGAGAATCAAGCAAGTCAAGTTGAATTCCTGCTATAAGTCAGGCAAGACAATTTGATTCAGTTCAATTCAATTCAGTTCAATTCAATTCAATTCAATTCAATTCAATTCAATTCAAATCACTTTATTTATCCCCAAGGGGCAATTTAAAAGGGCATGACAATAGCTATAAAAACAGAATCAGCAACACAAAATCAGCACATACACTGCAACATACAACATTCACAGTTAAGAACAAGAGTATAATAATTTATAAAGTGCATGGATTGTAAAGTGTTAATAGTGCTTCAATGTTCAGCGTTGAAGACAAGTCAAGTCATTGCTCAGGCCAAGCAAGTCACAAGTGAAGTCATGAAATTCTGATGATCTGGTTAGTTTCTAGCTAATATTTGACCAGCATATAAGCTAGCTGTGACTTGAGTCCCCCACCTCTTGCTCTAGGTAATATTCGAGTGTCACTCAGTGCTTGGATGCTAAGGGACAGAATGACAAGTTCTACTATATTTCATGCATACTTTATTTTCAAAATAAACTTCCATATTCACAGGAAATGTACAGTTTCCACTGAATACATGCATGCAATCTTGTTTCAAAAGAAATGTCCAGTGTAGGTTTACTACATTTTACTTCCTTAGGTTTAGGCAACAAAAGTAACATTACTTCACAAATGTCACTTGACACATTACACTACATTCTTAAAATAACTCAATGTTTACTTTTGATTTCACATGGGACACAATCAGCGGTCTTCTGGATGAAAGTCCTTTATCTGTTTGACCCATCCACCACCCCTCCCTTCCACCCTATATCAACTTTTTTGGTCTTGATACTACATCAGTTGCTCAGGGTGACAAATAAAGTTTTGGCCCTGTGCATTTCTTACAGATGCTAAAGGGTGCCTTGGTGCATCTGTATCAGAGCCTGAGGGCCACTGACCAAGTGTTGGTATTCGGTGAGTTTGGAGTGAGAACAGGTTGGGTGTGACATCGCACTGGGATGAAATAGAATTCAGTTATTAGTAGGGGTGTCCACTTGATTTTGGCCATATATTACATGTGGCACAATCCATTTTTGAATAAATCTGCCTTGCTGAATGAGAAGCAACACCTGTAATCACGACACAGCCTGTTTATTGCCTTTGTGTCACCAGTCTTCCAGCATTAGGACATTCAAAGGACTCTGGTAGGACCACTTCCCAATGTGACCAGCAGCTAATGCATGTTTCAACAAAACCAGTTGTTTCCTGGAAAATCCATTTCAACTTTTCATTTCATTGCAGATCTATGTTTGGTTCACCTCCCAGGATGACCTACTTACAGTGGTTATGTGAACATACTGATTTATTTACAGTGGTATCTGGTTCACTTGTGCAATCCATGAAATCCAACACTGTTGTCTGCTTATCCAGTTATATGTGACCATCAGTGAGTCATTTGACATCAAATACAGATGAAAAGCTGAAGTAAATGGAGAAAAGATGAAGAATGGCCACTCTGAAAGACTGCTCAAACACTGAGGAGAGTCTGGCCAGTGCAGCCATAAAGAAGAGAATATTATGCCCACAGTTAAATCAAGGCACTTAAGGATTTATTTTGTCACTATAACAACAGGGTTAATGTTCATGCCTGCCCCAATGGTATTGTTATAAAGCTTTATATCGTGAGCAACAGGTTATCATACCTAATGACAATGTGAAACTAAAATGATAGAATAAAACTTAAGTTGTGGGGAAAGCTTTAAATTTTAATGGTTTGGACTCACCACATCATTTTTTGTAATCCTTAGATCTGAAGGATTTTTTTTCATAATCACATTTATCATCTTTTGCAGGTCTCCAAATTATGTATTTCAGTCGAGCTCTGCAGCAGTAAAACCCTGAAATTAGCCGATATGGGGCCATTCTGCAACAGAATCAATTACATTTCCAGCCTCTGTGCTATGTTGTGACCTTGTCATTTTATGTTTGAATAAATATAATGTGTTTGGTTTTACAGAAAACTATTGCAAGACGATCTTGTTTGTTTTGAAAGAAACTTGATCATTGAATCAACAGTGTCTTGCCCTCAGCTAAACTAACTTTGAATTCTTAATGAGGCTGAAAAGCTCAGAGTTAAACCTCCTGAAAAAAAAGTATTAATCTATTTGACAGCCAGCAGACCTTGGCACCCTTCTTTTATCATCACAGTAACTGATTCGGCCTGCAGCTTTGCAGGTAACAAGGCCACTCTGTGTCAGTCTCTGATCGAGAGGTCACTGTTTATAGAGCCAGGCCTGCCAGGCAGCTCGACTGACAGACACACAGCACGCTGTTGTGGTCTCAATAATTCAGATGGATTTGCCCTAGAGTACATCTACACTCCCTACACACACACACACACACACACACACACACACAAAAACATACACATACACAGACCAGCCTCTCTCAAGGTTCCAATATATTTCCCCACGCTTTTCACCCGGCATGGGATGCCAAATGATTCCAGCAGCATTCTATATTCTATGAAATTGCAGTTTTGCATTGCAAATATGAGTAAGATCTCAGCTGACAAGTGTCTGTGCTCAGAGTGGCAGGAACCAGGCTATCTATTTTCATCAGCATGAGGAGGGGGGTCAGTTCACTTCAGAATAGCTCCAAAATAATCCTGCCGAATTTTAGATTTAGTTGGAAGAGTGAACCTGCAAAATAAATGCGTGTTACTATACATCTAACCATGGTTTGGGATCTCCTATAACTCTTATCTGTCCCTTTTTTAAACATACCACAGGTATTCAAGTAATAGCATTAAGGATGATAAGAAAAATTCTGAGTGTGTTTGCCGTTTCATCATTTCTATCAGCTGTAATAACATTTTATTCATCAAAGTAAATACTGAGATCTTGGAAGACTTCAACATCACTACAACAGAGTCCAAAAGGAATACATTCAAGTGCAAATGCAGTCAGAAAGGTTGTAAACAAGCCAGCTGGCAGAATGATCAAATAAAGAATGCGTGTGTACCAGCTCTGCCCTGGCATGCACTGCAGCCAGGAAAAACACCACAGCCTCGACTCTCACAAAGCACTTACCTTCTACCACATATTTGCCAACCCTGTCGTTTTTCCCGGGAGACTCCCGTTTGTCATTGCCCTCTCCCAGCTTCCTCCAGGGGTTACAACTCTCCCATATTTCTCCTGATTTCTGACAAATTTTCACACATTTCTTCCTTTTCACAACCTGTTTCTGACACTGTACAGCATGTTTAAACCCTATGACTTTCAGAGTGGACTGTCTACTTGTCTGTGCTTCCCCATTTCTCCCTTTTTTGGCTGGAGAGGAGTGCCCATCGGGACCACATGAGTTGGGTGCTGCTGCCAGTGACCACTTCATCGCCATGATAACCATTTTACATGTGTGCAAGTCCTACGGGACATTCTAGCGGGGGGTTATGAGGTGCCTCAGAGGTTAGGGGGGATCTGGCTTGCCCTCCTCTGCTGTGGCAAGCCACCCAGCTGTCTTTCAGAGACAGTGAGCCTCCCACTCCTCCTCGCCTAGGCATCCAGGACACAGCCAGCTGGCATGGGCCAAGCCTGCAGTCTGGCCTCCCTTCTTCTTCCTGGTACTTTGTTGGAGTACCAGAGTCATGAAGCAAAACCCAAACCAAATTAAATATATTTCACATAAAATGCTGATGCAGTGTACTTGTTATTTTGTTGTTTTTTTTATTATTTTAAAGTCACAAGAATACAGGAAACAAAGTCCCTGAAACCCAAGACTCTCCACCTCGGTTTGTAAATCCTTCCTGTTTATGAGGTCTCAAGGTTGGCAAGTATGTTCTACCACCTAGCTGATTTTTGTTCATTATCAATCTCACTGCCAGTGATTGAGATGAATGCAGTACAACTTTAAATGGTGATAGAAAAACACTTGAGTACTGGGACAGAATAGCTTGTTTTAAGTAGTGCGTATGGTGACTGATACATCTTTACATGAACTTAACTCACTGCAACATACAGTATGTCCCAAACTTTCATTTGATTATAATGGTGAACATTACGATCATCCTACTTCAGTTGAGTGACTGAATTAAATATTTTGGAGGGATACGAAAGAATAAATAACTTCTTTTTTTTTTTCAACTTAATTAACACAACTCGCTAGCATTCTCTAACCATAAAAGCCCTAAAAGGTGTCAAATGCAACATGATTTGAAAACCTGAAAAACCTCAGGTTTGGCACATTTAGACCTAGTCCCCAAGTCCATGGTTATATTTGAAAATGTAGCTTTTTCTTTGTGTTTAGGTTTTTATCTGCATGCAAACTGTGCTTTACAAAGGTAAACATGGCACTTCAGTGTTGGCTTCAGTTTTCAGCCCTGAGGTAACCGCCTGATCATTCCCTACTCCTTGCCATCCCAAGTTTGGTGTTTCCTTGTGGATGTTAATTATCAAGCTGTACATATGCAACATCAACATTATAATCCATTTCACTTCAGCTGAATGACTGAAGTAAATATTTTGGAAGAACACTGAAGGATAAATCGCTTTACATAGACTTAATCAGAACAACATGCTAGCATGGCCTTACTATAAAAGCCCTAAAAGGTGCCAAACAACAGGATATGAAAACCTGAAAAGCAGCAGGTTTGACACAGGCCTTGTCCTAAGCTGTGGCTCAGAAGGTAGAATGGGAGAGAAGGTAGAATCTGTTTGGCCAGAATTTCTTTTTTTTTTTTTTTTTTTTTCAAGCAAAAGAGGTAAATACTCTGTTTTTAAAAATACCCATGTATGTGTGGACCAGGACTTAAAGGTTTTATCCAAACCACTTTACACATATTACTTCTTACCCTACAGGGAATAGTAAACCATGGATGGATTACTCAATTGGCCTACCAGGCACAAGTCCAGGGGCCCAAAGTGTCAGGTTGCCCCCTGGCCTTCGCTTGCAAAATGTCAGTCAAATTAACAAGTATCAACCAGGAACAGATTCAAAATAACCACAAAAGATGCCACAATGACTACATGATACACAACACAACCACAAGGAGACACAGTCACTAAAAGCAACAAAAAAGAACAGAAATGAAACATTTACCAAAGAGACACAAAATTAACTCAGTAAGACACAAAATTATCTCAGATACCCAAACAACTACAAAGAGACACAATACAACCACAAGGAGATGCAAAATGACCACAAAGAGACACAAACCCACAAAAAAAAGCATAACAACTGCAAATGAGGACTATTGCAGTTACTGATCATCTTATAATTTGTGCACCTCCACCTATTTTTTTTTTTTTTTTTTGTCAACTTGGAGAGGACAATATATCATAACTGAGAGGGATAATGGCCCAAACTACAANCAAACCCACAAAAAAAAACATAACAACTGCAAATGAGGACTATTGCAGTTACTGATCATCTTATAATTTGTGCACCTCCAACTATTTTTTTTTTTTTTTTTTTTGTCAACTTGGAGAGGACAATATATCATAACTGAGAGGGATAATGGCCCAAACTACAAGCCAGAACAAGACCAAAGTTGTAAAAAAGAAACAATATGATCCTTTATGAATACAGATTCACCTGCCTGAGGTAATTCCTAAAAGCTCATTTGGTGATTCTAAAAAACACATATTTCCCTTCAGAGGGTCAATAAAATATGTTTCCTTGGATGCAGTTCTGACTTTGGTGTGTTCAATATTCATATATTTTTTTCTACAACAGAGACACTGTTAGAAGTGGATATGCCCTGAGGTAAAGCTGTAATGAGACGCATATCTGATCTGTTGACAGTATGAGAACCTCTGGGATGGAGCTCTGCAATGCACAACAACTGACTCCTTTGCATCTTTTTAATGCGTATGTACAGTATGTAATGTACTGTGAGGATGGTATAGTGGGTGGATGCATATACAGTACTGCATGTACACAGTCCCATCTAGCTCAGGTGTTGAATAAATCAGCTTAGGTCAGGAATGCAGATCAGAGGCCTCTGCGTGGGCTAATGCTCAAAGTGAGCTTGAAAGAATAGAGCTCAGCCTCTATTTTAAGTTGAGGGGCTGAAGATACAGGAGGCGCACCATCTGCCTGCTGCATGGACCCAGCATTAGCTGGAATGCTTGCAGTTTGGAGCCCTCTGGGGAATTATTACAGAGGCAAAGTTTTGTGATATTTACTATTTTTTACCATTATTATTTCATAAGTTGAACTTCTTGACAGCATGATGCTTACTGTATCTGTCAGTTATGCTCTAACAGTTTGCACCCACGCATGAGGAAGATATTTAAAGCCATTGTAGGTACATTTGAAAGAGGTGAAGAATCCAGGGAGAGCAGCAGAGCAGATGAGGGAAGTAGGAACAAGTGTAAAGATGGGTGAGGCAGTCAGGTGATGGGGAAAGTAGGGAAAGTCCAAGTACATCTGGTTGGAATTTGGCAATGATGGGCCCTTGGGAGTAGTAGAAATAAGGCTGAAAAGACAGAGAGGCAGAATGAGCAGCATGTATTCACAAGTCAGGCAGACGTGACAGACAAAATGTTAAGTGATAACATCAGCCTACAGTACCTTGATGCAGAGGGTCAGTAGATTATCGTGTGATAGAATCATTACTGGTTTGTGGACACATAGTTTTGCTACCTGATACAAGTAAAGGAGTCCTGGATGCTTTCACACTTAAACTGTAAACTCTATCACTGGACAAGAACTTTATTATTGGATGAGCCTTTGAAACCCTGGATTGAGCTCAATTACATGCCCATCCACCTCTCCAATTGCCACACTCTTACTTTCCAAATCACTAGAGGGTAAACTTCCTTTGTTGAAACTGAATCATTGGAAGTACATCCTGTGGTCCAAGATCACTAAGGGGTTATCTCCAGGTCTGTGGAAAAAAAAAAAAAAAGTGAAGCCAATGTGGAACTGCCTTCACACTGCATTCTTCCTAATGGACAGCAGGGGGCAACCCCACCAATCCCAAAAATAAAACTGATTGTATAGAAGTCAAAGAGAAAATTACCCCACTTCTCACTTACCTTACCTTACCTTAGTAAACATAGTACGGTTTCAACTGTGAGTTTCAGGTTAATACAGGATGATGTTCATTTTGTAAATTATGGTACCATTTAGAGTAAAATTGACCATAAAGTAAGGTATGTTGTAGGGTTGGCTACCTTGTGATTGACAAGTTGCTACAGCAGCAGTGTCCTCCAGCTCTCAGTCCCACCCCTCACTCCTCCACAGCTCCACCCTCTTGTCCAAATATGTTCACTTCTGGCTTTAAACTCGAATGTCCACCCCATGGTTGTGTGCCTCTTTCAACCAGTCAAGTTACAGTTTACATCCATGTGTGTCCAGACTCATGTGTAGCCATGACAGTACACAGTGCTTCAAATATGGATGTTGCTGCATTAAGCTACAAATTTTCTCTTGTGTTCCTGAGTTACGGCATTGAATAATGGCCAGAGAAGTGTCTTTGCAGAACTTTGTGACGTCACAGTAAAATTGACCTTTATCCTTTTGGATGAAAAATGTCATCACTTCATTGTTTTATCCTATTAGACATTTCACGCAAATGTCTAATAGGTAATGTAAATGTATTTAGAATTAGTGTTTGACTTCTTGAGTTATGGCCAAAAATGTATTTTTTGTAGTCACAAACAAAATCCAGTCAGTTCATGCTTGAGTCTCAGTGGATGTTTGTGCCGAATTTCAAGAAATTCCCTTAAAGTGTTCCTGAGATATTGTGTTCATAAGAATGAGATGGATGCAGATTGTTCTAATAAAATGTTTGTACATTTTCTCTAGGAAAAGTAATGTACCCAACCCTCCATATTCCATGTATTTTGAAAGGCTGCGATCAAGTGACAAATGCGCTGATGGGAGTAAACAAGGAAGTAGTCCCCAGCAGTCTTGTAAAGAAGCAGGTTAGGGTAGTGGATGCATCACAAAAATGTGAACTGTGGGTCATTTTAAAGTATGTCCTCACCATGTTTCTTTACCTAAACCTAACCACAGTAACTCAACTTGCCTAAACCTAACCTCTGTAACTTTACGTTAATTATGTAACTGTTTGTTAAGGGCATAATGTCATTCATGGGGTGCTAATTCATAGAACGTCATACAAACTGTTGTTTATGCATTTTTGTAGGATATCATATAGCAAGGTTGACTTTTAACCTTTGATGACCAAAACGTACCAGTTTATCCTTGAGTTTAAGTGGATGTTTGTGCCAAATTTGAGGATATTCCCTCCAGGCATTCTTGAGATATGGCCTTTATAAGAATGGAACAAATGGACTGACAACCCAAAAACATATTACCTCTGGCTAGGGCTATCGCTTGCACAAAGGCATAAAAACTAAATGAAGATGACTAAAATGCCAATCTTGAGGTTTAAAAATGGCAGTCCACAAACCAGTGGGTAACATCATGATGACTACATCCACTTCTTTCATATAGTCTATGAGAATCACCTATTTTGGACACACTTCCAAGATATACCAGGCTAAATCTTTTTACTACAGTACAGATCAGGTGAAGTGTCAATCAAACTATAGTGCTGGATTCAAGCTGCCTGTAAAAGTGGTTCTCTGTGCCCTCTGAAGTGAGCCATAGTGCAGATCTTTGTCCAATGAAATGGTTACCTATCAGTGCATATAGCTTTACTGATAGCTCTAAGTTTGTTTTTGCTAAATGTGAATACAAAAAAGACCAAAACTAAAGGGCAACAATATATCAAACCTTAGTCGTCAGTTTTGCGTAACAATAACTCACTTATCTGATGTCATACTTCAAGGTCTCCTCATACAACGGTTCATACGATATCCTACAAAAATAAATAGAGATTGGTTTGCATTATATCCTATGAATTAGCGCCCCACAAATGATGTTATATGCTTATGGTAAAGTTACACACTTAATGTAAAGTCATAGAGGTTAGGTTTAGGCAAGTAAAGTTAGTGTGGTTATGTTAAGGAAAAGAAACATGGTGAGGACGTACCGTAATTGACTCAAAGTCCAGTTCTGTCAGTCTCCTGGGGAAAGTCCCTGGGAAAAGTCCAGAGTTTCGTGACCCATCCACCACCCCAACCTGCCTCCTTATGAGGCCACTTCCCACTCTATTCTTTACTCCAGTCATTGGTCACGTGATCACAACCTTCCAAATTATGAGGGTTATGTATAAATTACTGACTCATGATTATGTGGGATATGTATGAATTTTGGTGCATTCATTTGTGCATGAAGACATATGAACAGTGCATTAGAATAGCCTGCTTTATTTAGCAAAACAATATGACAATTGAAATACGTTCATCTGGATATCTGGCCACGATTCGATTTGTTGTCATAGGGAATATTCCTTCTTCAGAAAGTAGTTTTAATTAAACTGTTTAGATAATGGATTTTCCAGAGTAACAAGGATATTGTTTGGGGAAACTCATATTCCTTTAATATTTTTGTCTCCACCTGTATGCTCACAGCATTGAAAAATTAGGTTTGAAAGATTCTAGACAGAAATCCAATTTGGCCAAAAGTTAATGGACAACCTGATATTATATGGTGTGGACTTCCAATGAAGGGAAATCGTAAGGCTACAGCATACTCTGATATTTTAGCAAGCAGTGCTTTCCAATGTGGCAACAGTTTGTATTTGTTCCTTTTCTCGCTCACCTTGATATTTTCCTCTGTGCACAACGCCTGCTCCGCACAGAGTCCTGACCTCAACCATATCCAGCACCTCTGAGATGAACTTGATTATGACTGTGAGCCAGATCTTATCACCCTACATCACTGTTGAACCTTGGTAATTGGCCTTTTGGTTGAATGGGTGCAAATCCCTGCAGCAGGTTCAACACCTAGTGGAAAGCCTGAAAGCCAATCAAATGAGAACACACTTCAATGAGAAGAAGAAATCAATAACATAGTCATATATAAAGTCTAAAATGGTGCACAATACAGGATTATTGATGCATGCAATTCTGTTTGTTAGGGACAGACAGGTATGTAATGTGTTCCTACAGCCTTTCAGCCATTCTCTATGAATTCTTTAGATTTATTTGCTGCATATAACACTGGCTCTATTCTGGTCATTTTAACTGAGACTGTGCATTACACTGACAAAGAGACTTCCTGCTATTAATACATCAACTGCTCTTGATGCTGAAAATCCCATTAGTTTCCCAGATGCAAATGTCAAGTCGATTTCTTAGACCGTAAATTCTCATATTAAAAATCCATGGGTTTTTTTGTGTGTTATTCATAAATGCTAACACTTTCAAAGCAAAATCTTTGCCTGGCTGCATTATTTAAAACAAAACATCTGCACATTAAATAAATGTCACAACATATCCCTTTTCATTTGGATGCATTTAATTTTTTTTCACTGAATTTGCTTCCTTTTTTTCTGTCATTTTGCAAGTTGATTTGAATTTTAACTGAGCCTTGCAGCATGTCCAGCCACTCACCGGAAAAGAGAGCTTCAGCACATTTTGATACATAGGTCAAAGGCTTTTTAATTCCAACTTTATGAATTAATAATGAGGCCTGCTGTGATATCAAATTTGTCACTCTGACATAGTGGGGCAAACACATTACATATTGGTTGTGAATGATGGCCCACACACAAGTTTTTACCAAAAAGCAAAAAAAGCAGCAAACATAACAGTGTGAACATCAACCACTTGGTCTTGTGTTTCGTCATACTTTAGAATAAACAGAATTATATATACACAGAGGCTGGTAAAGAGTGTAGTGCAGAGAAGTGATAAATCTAAACATAACAAGTTTGTCTTTCTGTTCTTTTTGTTTAGTGCTGATTAGCAAATGTTAGCATGCAAACGTGATAAAGGGACAGTTTACCCCAAAATCTAAGATACATATTTTTTTCTCTTACCTGTAAACTATTTTGGTGTGAGCTGCAGAGTGTTGTAGATATTGGCTGTGGAAATGTCTGCCTTCTCACCAATATAATGGAACTAGATGGCACTCAACTTGTGGTGCTCAAAGTGCCAAAAAAATACATTTGAAAAACTCAATAGAAATGTCTCTTTCCAGAAAGTGTGACCTGTGTACTCAAGATTATCCACAGGCCTTGTTGTGAGCAGTTTCATGTAGGAACTATTTTCTTTCCACAAAACAACACCCATCAACCTCATCACTGCACAGAAAGTAGCATGCATCTGGTCACAGTCCATTCTCATTCCCAGGCCATCAAATACCAACACCTTTTCACGCCCCTCTGCATGTGATATTGGTGCCGAAGATACCCTTTAGCGTCTTTATGAGATTCGTAGGGCCTTAAACCAACTCCAGTGAAAACCCATCCACAACAATACTTAACACTGAGAGCAATGGACATAGTAAAAAGAGTGAGAAAGTTAGTGAGGGTGGGATAAAGGCAAGGCGGATGGGTCAAACAATACAGGACTTTCACCCTGGAGCCCGCTATTCATGTCCTGTGTGAAACCAAAAGTCAGGCAAGTTATTTTAATAACAATGTATTGTGCTGGTATGTGTGCATGCTATACTTGTAACCTATATCATGACATATGTTATGTATGTCATTTGATGTCACGTTACGTTAATTAACTAATATAATTATTTTAAGCCAAACCAAGATGTTTTGTTTTTTTCACCTAACCAGTGTTTTTTTAAATTTTTTAAGATATTTTTTGGGGCTTTTTAGCCTTTAATGTATAGGACAGACAAGGGCCACAGGCTGGAGTCGAACCCGCGCCGCTGCAGCAACAGCCTTGTACATGGGGCGCCTGCTCTACCACTAAGCCACCAGCGCCCCACCTAACCAGTGTTAACCAACCTAACCTAATGCTACATTCTTAGATTATGCAACAAACTCACTTATTTTAAGCCAAAACGCAGTTGTTTTTTAAAACTAATCAAGTAGTTTTGTTGCTTAAACCCAACCGCGACTGTTTCACAACATTAACCACGTGTTGACACATAGGTTTGACAGAGTGTCGGTATCTGACAACCTGGGATTTAGAACGGGCTGCGACTAATGGACAAGAGGCTTGTGCTTGTGACGGTGCAAGATATAAAAATTAATGGCATCCTCCTCAGCAGAAGTAGCTTAGTTGTCCTAGGTGAGATAGCAGTAAATGATAGCTACAGATATCCTACAACAACTGCATCAAAACCTAAAGTGGGCCTATTAAGATTTTGGAAAAACAGAGATTACATTCATTGGCACTGTATGAGACGTTAGTAATTGATGGGCATTTCAATTTCTAATATACTTGAAATTATAAAGCCAAGTGAATGAGGCAAAACTGAGTTTACATTGAAGGTGCTGTGTGATTTTGAGAGTCTGTGTGTGTGCTGCTCCGCCAACTAAAGTCAAGCAAACTGTCCTTCACACTCCCTGTCATGTTTATGGACCAATATTGCTGCTGAAATGTGGGAAAAAAGCCTGATGTTGAGACTTTTTCCTGTGTACAGAGACAGCTTATTTAACCTATATAACTAAACTGAAAGTGTGGCTTTCAGGCTTCCTCTTATTTGGTGTGAGATTTGTTTGGGCAGCCTGAGAATCTGAGAACAGGTGTTTCACACAAGAAGTGTAAGCATTGGCAACCCTGATTTAGCTCCAAGCAGCAGCTCTGTGCCTAAGTACAGCCTCACAGAGCAGTAGACTCTTAGTCTTGTTTTGTACATTGTTAATGCAAATGGATATTTTAGTGGTGTTTACATACTGTGTAAGGGCCACAGGTGAAAAAGACCAAGTGCAATGCCAGTTTATTAGGTCCACCTCCCCTAACATTAATGCAGTTTAACACACCAGCACTGCAGTAAATTCTACTTTCAGGTTATGATGTTCAGTTTTTATTCAAACTGTTTTAAGAGGCGTTTGTTCAACCTTTTGGTCATTTTGGAGGCTGTAGTTTATGATGCTATTGAATTGTATTGTGGTGTTTGGCTGCAGAGCTGCCAACAGAGGCCAACTAATGCCAACAGATTCTAACATTCCTCAGCAAGACTAAGGAAGAGTTTACAGCCATGCTGGCAGCTTTAAGATTCTGTACCTTTGATGTATTAAGAGAACTGGATACAGCACTGGAGGTGGGGTCCCATTGAACCTATGAAAGTTGCTCATAGGTGCATGAAGTTCAATGAAGATGATAGGGACTGCTTCCACACTGTGCGGCCCACAGAGCAGGTGCACCAGAGACTTTCACCAGCCGAGTCAGCGACTTCAGGTTCACTAACTTGATTGGGGATATAATGATTCTGTCTTGCAACTCCTCTAGACTTTCTAATAGTGATTTTGCAGTGGTTGTGATGCTCAAAGAAAAAGAAAAAAAGAAAAAAAAAAAAAAAGAGGGACAAAGTGTACTCAAGCCACAGGGCATGACGGATGTAATTCCACTGTTTGGCCACCATGAATGCTAATGAATGCTTACATGTTCACATTGACAATGTTAATGTGCAGATGTTTACTAAGTTATGTTTACCATGGCTACCATCTTAGTTTAGGTTCAAGGTTCAAGGTTCCTTTATTGTCATTGTACAGTGAGGAATACAATACAATGAAATTTAGCATGTTAGCATACCAACATTTGCTAATTGCACTGATATTACTGTTGTTGTTGATCGGAATATTAGTTTAGAATGGTTTTTGGTCTTAAACACAAAAATTAGAAAAGTCTGACCTGACTCTACGTAAAAAAAACAAACAAAAAAAAACGAAGGGATAAACAAAGTTATAGCAATGAGTCCTCTAGGAACCATGAATGTCCGCACAAAATGTCATGGCAATCCATCCAGGAGTCAAGATAGTTCAGTCTGGGCCAAAATGCTTGACAGATAGACCGGAATTGCTGCTAGTGTGGCTAAAACTATAGCTGACAGGACTGAAAATGGCACTGGATGGATTTTTTGGGCCCTAGGCTAAAAGAAACAAGACGATACAGTATACTTTATTGTTCATTATCACTATCATTTCGGACTCAGGAGCAAGTATTGTTGCCTTATTATATAAGTCCAGAAGAAATGAAAAGCATACACCATAAAAACATAAAAACACATACTACATGTAATGGTACTGCATATCAGCCATTCATGTATTGCACATAACACCAGCTCACAACAGAGCACCATAAGCAAAGCACAACACAACCACTAAAGCATCAAGCAACATTGCTTGCTGCTTTAGTTTATTTAGGCTTTCCTTAAGGTTATTAGAGTTGCGTGGCAGCCTGGGGATGGTACTTGAGTGCATCATTGGGGCACCTGCCTCTGGTATGATATTACAGCAAAGATGAAGCACCCAAATGTCTCATTAGGGTCATATTCTGGTTAAATAAATATTTTCAATGTTTGTCCCCAAATAGAAATTAGTTTTCATTATACCACATATTCTGCATTTAACATTGAGTCATATATTCACGTTAAATATGATGATTATGTGGGCCCTTGGCCAATGCAGCATTTTTCATAACAAAGGTTCAGCCCTGAAAATGACACACTGCTGTCACTGCAGAGCAAAGCTGAACTTTACATAGCTAATCACAGCCCTTTATCAGACAGCATTTAAATTTGTATTCTGAGTTTATAGAAAGAACCATTTACGCATATTCATGGTGGCATGAAAATGGTCGGCTATTTTTTTTCTCTCTCCTCTCTTTCCACAGTGTTCTTTGAATCATAAATACAGACAGTTATTTCCTCTCACACAGGCATAGAATATATGTGAATGTCAGCCACCCTCTAATGTCTTTGCTGTGTGTTCAAGTGTAACCCTCACAGAAGTGAGGTGACGTAAAGTGTTTGATCAGTAGGCCACTGTCAGCAATTGTTTTTTGAGGTGGGATTGATGTGTCAGGACCCTCAGGAACTCTTCCTGACTGACAGGACAGTCTGTGAGGGAACAGGCACTCCTGTCTGTCTTTAAAACTGTTAGATAGTAATTTTTTGAACAGTTTTCTCTTCATTATACCTATGTTGTGTGTATCCCACATTGGAACACATGGGAAGCCCCGAGAGTCAAGTAAGATTTCTTCAAGGTTACTTTTAAATTTTCAATGCACTCTAAACACAAGGTACATAATATGTGTTAGCAAGTTACGTAACCCAACTGTCATGCCATTATTTTGGATAGATATGTATTTTAAACAGCATCTAATTCTATTTCATAAATAAATAATCAAATCATTAATTAAATGTAACAGTGGGCACTTTTGACCTGCCATACATGGCACTCTCTTAGTTAACCCAGTAAATTTCCACTAACCTTGCCTCTCCACCACACCTACCTGCCAACCTATCACCAGTGTATACATCTCCCAATCCTGCCGCTCCACCACACCCACCTCATCAAGCCAACTGCTCTCACCTGTGGATCATTACCTCCTGCCAGTATAAAGGCTCCAGCTTCACAGACTCTCCGTGCCAGATCGTTTTTGTCATTTAATGCAAGACTTTCCAGTGTTTGTTCCCGGACTGCATCCTCATTGCCAACCCCGCCTGCTCCTGACTCTCCTGTTACGTTTGCTCCCTGGTAAACCACTCAGCCTTCTGTTCCCGACCAAGAGCTCTTCTTCCACGTTCCTGGTTTCTGTTTGCCTGTTCCCCGTGGCTGTTTGGAGAGATCGCTATCCAGCTCTCCAGAGTGAGTTTACCTGTTCATCCACCTGTGGACTTGCTTCGCCTTGTGGCTGCATATTCTGCCTTTGGGTGTGCACCGTGGGTTTCTACTCATTGCTGCTGATAAGTCCCTCCCTGTCTATGGTTGGCTTCACACAGGTGTGGCAGTTTCTACTGTGAGTACTCTTGGTTTTGGACACTCTGCTCATCTGCCATTGTCCTTTGCCTGCTCCCTCACGGTACCATTGCACACACTGTAACTGTTTGCTGTTTGTGTACATCCAGCGGACACCACCACCTGCTCTCTGCTTCAGTGTGCCACACCAAGTGCCTTAGACTGAACCCATGTTTTGGAAGGTTCCAAACCAACAAAGACTCTCGCTGTTTTTCCCCTGCCTGCTCACTCTGTGTTAGTAGTTTCATTAAACTATTACAAACTGTCCGTCAGTCTCTGGTGCTGCTATTGGGTTCAGACCACATCAGTGACCACATTAAATTGCCAAAATCAAAATGCATCCAGAGTGTTTATTCTGTTGTGTATAGCTTGCATGAAATGTACAAAACTATCCTTTTCCCTTAGCAAGTCACCAGGGGCCATATTCACAAACATCCTCAGAGAGCTCCTAACTTGGCCTAAAAAAAATTAGTGAGGAGTCCAAGCTCAGGAGTGATTTATAAAAGCAACTCTGAGCAAGGAAGAGACTTTTACCTTAGTGAGGAGATGGGGTTGACCCCGTTGCTAGGTATGATGCTTTCTTTTAACAAATGTGATTGGTTGTCACAGACATACCCCTTTTGAGCCTGCAAGGTAGACAGGCAGACAGACAGGCAGACAGAAATTTATTGATTCCAAACTGGGAAATTCTTGAAAAAAGAGTAAGTCAAAACACACGACAGGAGCTGCTGCAACAGGCGCCATCTTGAATATATGTGTGAATAGGTGTGGACACACAGTGGAAAGAAACTACAACAAAAGAAATGTGTGAGAGTCCAGCAAAGAGGAAAACCTTGTGGAGTTGTGGCAGTAGAAGCCTTGGCTGTGTGATGTGTCCTTCAGCTCTTACCATGATCACGTAAAGAAGAACGAAGCGTGGAGGGAAATAGCGATGGAGTTGCAGCTATCAGGTGAGCAACCTAGCAGCTAAAACACACAGACACACACACAGACACACTGCAGTACACAAAACGTAAGGTTATTTAATAATGCGACCCTCCATGATGTGCTTCACAGTTGGAGAAGTAGTATCCTTGTGCACTCAGTATGGGAAGCTTTGGCATCATACATCATAGCCTGTGATTCAGGAGGCACTGTCATCATACAGTCTCAAACTTAATGTCGTACCCAAGTTTAGTGGATCCATGTAGCTGCACTAAACTTAAAAGACTGCTAAAATCTCAGTCTATAGGAGGCTTTAAGCCTGAGTATGAGACATGTTGAATTGAGCATAGAGCACTGGGGCCATGCTTACATTGGCTGATTGGCATCAGCTGCTTCATTCAGCTTTACAATTAATGACATTCATCACATGCTTGGCTACCAACTGACTGGTGACATCCAATCATATTCATGCAGGTAAATGTGATTGGACAGCGTTTATAAAAGATTTCCAGAGCCCTACATGAATTCCACATTAAATCTCTTAAGTGAATAACAGCCCTTATGTAGGCTCTCATAAATAAAGACTTCATGTTGATGTCAGAGTGAGGGAGATAACTTTCAATCATCTGTTGTCTAGTCTAAAATAAAGGGACTGTCTTAACTTAATTTTCCATCTACCCATTTGATTACAATAAAAGACATGTTTTAAAGCAAAGAGATGATATATTGATACATGAAACCGCCATTAAGTTGTGATATCTGCCAATGAAGCACTCAGTTTTGTCATGCAACTTCTCTCTGTTACAGAATCTTTCCATTTGCTCATTTCTCATTGTGATGTTAAATTACAACATTACAGTGTGTGCGTCTCACAGCCACGAGGCTCAGTGGAGTTATGCTGCAGCCACTGTTTGATGCTGCTCTCTCCGTGCCTCCCAGGCTCCAAAACAATCCCTGCTCTTTCTGGAGATCTGCCAACCTCTAATTAACACTGATACTTTTTTCCCCTCTAATTTTAACAAAGCAGCATGTGCAGTTCTTTTGCCCTCATGCAGAACCAATCAGCCAAACACAACTTAATCAGTGAGAAAAATGGGCTAATATTATTGTACCTGTAGTGTTCTGCACAGAGCTGTGAGGTGGCCCCATCTGATTACTGTGCGCCCCAGTAGCTAATTTGGGATGGTTGGTTGAGGCAGGATCAAAACAGCCCAGAGCAGGGAAGCTACACCGAGGTAGCTGCGATCAAAGTGATCACCGGTGTGGATCAGAATGTTTAATCCAACAATGCTTTCTTGATAAATTGTGCAAAAATCTTTTGTTCCTCCAGTCATCCTACACTTGGATGGCACCTGCTCCTCCACACCTGGTAACTCCTCTCTAAAAAGAAAAGACATGAACTATGCTGTCAGATGTAAATAAAAAATTGGCCATGATTCAGATTTCTTTTTTTCTTTATCTCCATCATTTACAAAGCATTTTTCCCTCAGCACCATGGCAACAAGATTATGTTTTAAGCTTGAGCAGCGACTTTCAAGGACATGGCAGCTTTCTGTTTGGCAAGCCCCAGGATGTACCTTGGATTGAATGAAAGCAACTCCAAACCATTGTTATTGCCAAGATGCCGTGACTCAGCGGATGTCTGGAGCAAATTTATTTAATATTATTCTGAAGAGTAGGGTGGAGAATAAACATACACTTGTGTTTGCTCGTTTTTGCATACGTTCAGTACACAGCACCCTGAGCAGTATCTGGTTATTTGCAGGTGTAGTAATTTACTTTGATGTACTGGCAAATACAAAGGTAGATGGGCAAGTTTTGACCTTCAATAACAATAATAATTCAATAACTACCTTATCAATATCAATTATTTTTGCAATAAATCATTGATCTATGGTTTGATGAACTGAAAGTCTCATAATATACTCACCAAGGTAAAGTGTTTAGAAAAAGGTCAATCCAACTGTCAGAATAAATGTTGGCATTGTATGTTTCTGAAAAGCATAGATACATTTTATAGCAGCTGCATTGAAACTTTACATTTCTTTATATTTCAGTACTGTGGTTAATAAATGAATAGGTTTATACACAAAAATCACTTTGTTATGGTTGGGAAAAGATCATGTTTTGGCTTAATATACCCATTTTTGGAGACACGATCCCAACAGGAAATGCAGCCCTAGTAAAAAACAACTTCTTTTTGTGGTCTGGAAACATTATTATGTGTCAGTAAAAAACAACCACTTTTGGTGGCACTATCCAAGATTCATTAAAATTTTCATCGACAAAACTTTTCAAGGACCCGTAATATTTTTTTTTTTTTTTCTTGTCCCACTTGCTCGGTGTTTTTCAAATATATCAGATTTTAAACTCCATTCAGACATAATTCCAGCTTGCTGGCATACGTGGAGGGAGAGATTAAATGCTGGGAGAAAATGAAGAAACGCGGTTAACAAAATGTCACACATCAACGCATTTTAGAGCTACATTACGTTGACAGCTGAAAAAAAAAGAAGAAAAGAAAATGCTGTTATGTTACATTAACATGGAAGACTACCCACAGGAGATTACTGTAACAATTTCATTACTTGCAACACAATTCCATGACTTCTCCAAAACTTTCAATGATTTTCACTAATTCGATGAATTTGTAAGGTCTGGAAAATGTGATTGTGAAATTGTGTTTTCCTTGACAGTGGGAAACCTAACTATCCCAGCAGGAAGTTCAGCAATGTCTCGGTAAAAAAACTGTTGCTGTTGGTGACAAAATAAACATTTGCTTTTTGTGGCTCTATCCCCGATGCAAACACAGTGATGATTTAACTAAAAAACATTCAAGTTTGGTGGCTAAAAAGCCAGTGGAAATACAGCTCTAATAAACAACCATTTTGCCAAAACATGTTCGGTGGCTAAAAAGCTCTGACAACTTGCTAAAAAACAACTGGTTTAGTTGTTTGTTGGTCTTGAACAGCGATCTGCAGCTTGTCAGGCATCTCACGTTGGTGTCATGCCATTCACCATTCCCCCTACCTCCTGATGACAAAGTCAAGCTCATAGACTACATCCCTTTAAAAAAGTTGATTATACATAAGAACCGTACACAAATAACATATTTGTGGTTTGTAGAAACATACCATGCCAACATTTTCTTTTGGCTAAAAACACTTTTGAGGCTTTTATTGATCTGTAATTGGATAAAGACCTCTTTGTCTTCACTGACAGAGAAATTGTATGTCCACCAATACATAGTGTACAAGCCAACTATGAGTAATTGGTGACCTAGTATAGGTGGGCTTACCTTCTGCTGAATTATTGAGAGCACAGTGAGAGTGAAAGCTTCTTATATTAATAATAAAAGCCCCATAAGCACTGATTTTTCAAGTTTCTGACTTTAGCAACTCTAAATGCAATTTTGCTGACCAACAGTTGGTGGAATCACTTGCCCCACCTATCCATCCACCCAAGGTTGGGTTCCATTTTCTATCCCCCAATTTTGAATGCAGATACTGATACAGATTGGTTGAACAGATACCACACATAATGGTGTACTCGCTCATCCCCTGCTACCTTAACCCCCACCCTTACACAAATGCATCATCTCCACTGGGAATGTGACATATCTGTTTCTGTCCCCTTTACTTTTGTAGTTTCAAATTGATTTCCTCATCATAGTCTCTGTGAACAGTGTCCACTTCATGTCCAGCCACAGCAGTCCAGAGAGAGTTGATAAAGATGCGCTCATCTGGGTTGCATTCAGTTATTACTGTACAAGCAACAGTGAATTGTGAGGCATTTCTGGCCCTGAATTTTGCCTCTAAGGCTAGATACAATATGCCTTACACTGGTGGAAACATCCAGGGATGAAAAAATGAGGCCAACGCGGAAGTTTCAAAAACTGCAGTTCCTCAAATGGCCACTTGAGGCTGGTTACAAAAGTGAGTCACTCTCCATAGACCCCCATGTTAAAACGCTCAACTTTGCAGCAAAAATAAACATATTTACAGCCTGGTACAAAAAATGGTTTTGGTTAGGGTTAGGGTCAGAATGTTGGGGTAGGCTAATCAGAGGCAGAGTAAGGCCAAGTATGGCAGGTCATGCCTTCGGTTTATAGCTTTACCTTATTTGTAGGAGGTAGAGCAGGTAAGCCATTAATGGGAAGATCCAACCCGGTCTCACTCCAAAGCCGTCGAATACTGGCACAGTGACTTCAGCGTGAGACATCGATTGAAAAAGCCATTCTTTCACTTTGGCATGGTAAACTGCTGGGCACTGTTATTGTTATTCCTTCTTGTATATTGCAGGGATGTTCTGTTATAACTTCTGTTATGCCAATGATTACATCTTTAGAACAAAGAGGACTGATTTTGGAGCAATGAGCTCCATTCCAGAATCATCAAATACCAGCGTTTGGTCAGTGACTTCCGGCATCAGACACAAACGAAAAAAGCTTTCCTTTCATGTTGACATGATACGCAGCTGGTTGCCGTTTGGCAAACAATATACATAACAGGCTGAAGTTGACACAGCATCCCAGAACATCAACAACCAACACACCCAGGGTACCTTGCACATGATATCTCAACTTAGAATTTCCATGACCAAATGTCCATATGCGACAAGGTCGGAGTGAGAATGTGTCAGAGGATCTGAGGATCTGAGGCTTGATCCCTGGCTACTCCAGTCTGCATGCTGCAGTATCCTTAGAAAGGATACTGAGCCCTAATTTGCTCCTGAGCTGCAGGTGGCACCTTTTATGGTAGCATCAGCCACCAGTGCATGAATGGGTGAATATGGCATGCAGTTTAAAAGCCCTTTGAGTGGTTGGAAGACTAGAAAGACACTGTATAAATGCAAGTCCATTTACCACATGCACCCTGAGTGGAAGACCTGCAGACACTACTCAGGGTATAAAAAAGTAATGCATCTTGTTAGGTAAAAATACAATAAAAAGACACTAGAATACCGCATCAGTCAAAAAAGGGCAGTAAAGACAGAGAGTTCTTTGTAGTAAAGATGGAAATGAAACATTATGTATCATAGTGTCAGGTCTCTATCAAGGACACTACATGTGATTTTAATTAGGGTAAGTGCATTAATAATGCATTAATATTTTAAAGGGTTTTGCTCCTTAATTATGAATTAATTAGTGATACAGAGCTTTGCATGACAATAACTTAGTATGTATAACTATTCTTGCTATTATAAAGTCTTCCGACTGTATCCCTGCTGGTTGGCTTTTGGAAGATTCGAGGACAGTGTCTGTCAGCACAATCTATTCTTCTTTTCCAGCAGAGATATAACACAATTAGTTCCTTGGCTGTTAAATTTGTTAAATGGCCTAAAGCTTGTCATAGAGGTCCAAATGGTTTGCTATAAATGCCATGTTAATGTTACAGACTATTAACAGTCCAATAAAAGTCTCAGGAAAAGGCTCAGTTAAAAATAGTTTTATGAATCAGTGCCACGTTAGATAAATTAGAACTCATATTTTACATAACCGACACTTTATTTTTTGCTCGAATCAAAATGATTACATAGCATAAGTGAACACAGCGTCATGATGACTTAAGCAATTATTATCTCATATTTAGAAAAAAAGGTTTGACTCAAGCTGTTTCTGCTAATTAACTGCACATACTGAGGAGACTTTAATGAACTATTTTAACTCACTAATCAAGCATCAATTTCTTATTTAATGGGTTTTAAATAAGGAGCAGCACCAACTCACACTGCTATTGCATTCCCTTTCACTCTCTCTGCCAGTCTCCCCTGCACGCATTATCAGTTGAAGGAAGCCTGCTGGGAGCTCTTCCATGGCGGTTATAATAGGCAGTGGGGAGGGCTGGCAGTGCTTTGAGTTGGATGACGTGGGAGGGATACATGCGTCAGAAAATGGTTGAGGGAGAGAGTAAATGAGGGAGGGAGAGGTAGTCGGATCTCCACTATCCAACAGCGCTGGTTAGACAATGTTCTCCTACAAGCTTCCTCTGATCAGACAGAGATGGGTGACAGGCTCAGTGTGAGGTAGAGCTGCGAGCTGAGGAAGCTCAGCACTAAAACTTACCACTACACATGGAGTATGGGTGTACTGTACTCAAGCTACTGATTTCTGCAAATAGCTTAGTGCACATAGCATTACTTAGGCAAAAGATGAGCCAGCACATCATATGGAGGTGTAAAAAAAAAACATAATTTTCACATTTTTCACAATTATTATTATTTTTTGTTAATATATTTATTAGAGGCTTAGGGCTGAAATGCTTCCTCACACCATTTCCCCTTCTTCTCTTCGTTCTATTCTTCTGTTGTCAGCTCTGCATCTTGTGCATGCCAGGTTAGGCAAAGCAGGCTGTGGCCCTCAGTGTGCCCATACATTGTTCATGCCTAGGGCTGCCAGGGTAGATTTCCATAGTATGATAACCATCTCAGAAAATATCCCTGGTTTCACAGTTTCACAGTATTACAGAATTTACATTATTATCAGTCAGAATTAGCCTTAAAGGAATGAAAATGGAAGGGTTATTGTTGGTTGAACAAATGTTTTATTACTATAATTGGAAGTTGAAACCATTTTGTTAATGGATATGTGTGTAAAAACTCTCCCCTTAGAAAATAACTTAAATAAAGGGGACATTCAATGTCCTCTTGCATTTTTTTCAACAATGTGATGTATATGGTATGATAAACGTCAACTTTTATATCACTGCATACCTTGGAAACGGTATATCGCAGCAACCCTATTCAAGGCCTTACATACACTATAAGGTCTGCATTAAAATAAAAAACCAACCACATTCAAGCCCAAGGAATTTTGAGAAATTACAACCTGGCCCAACCCAAACCCAGCAGGTCACTAAAGGCCTACTCGGGCTTGGGCAGAGAATCAAAGCTGTAATTTGGTCAAATTTTATTCACATGTGAACAGAGATCCTCCTTTAAAACCTCTGGTTTGGCCTAACTAAAAGCCGTTTCATACCAAGCACAGATTTTATGTCTGGAAAATTGGTCCGGAAATTTATAAAAAACTGATTTTGTGAGTTCTTGAATGTCACACACCTCTGTGTTGGGGGAAATATATTTTGGATCAACCTCCATTTTAGCGGATTTTCACCTGCATAAATATATGTTGGACCAATGAAATCCTTTGCTCCAGATGGTGTCATATCTCAAGGTCATAGCTAGCTGGGTGCCGAAATGAGGGAACATCTTATCAATTTGGTTTCATAACACCCAGTATTGTAGGACGAACGACTTGCTCAACAACCAAATAAAGGACAATATATGGCTTGAGATCGCTCAGCAGCTGGGATACGGTGAAGATGGTAATGTAGCTGTGCACTTGCTAACGTTAAATGTTGGTCACTGAATGCAGCTAGACACACAGCTAGCGTTAGCATCAAATTTGGGGTCTAATCAGTTTATGTATTGTGAAGTTAAAGGAGCTATATGTAAGAAATCTAAAGCAAATAGTCGTAAAATCCTCCTAATATGTCACAGAGACTAAGGAATAATGTTTATATAACATACTGATCTCACAGACAACAATAGTACAGCCAGAATATTCGCATCTAAATAATTTTTTTGCAGTCTGCAAATCATGTTTATGTTTTGAATTTGTGTTTTGGCCTGTTGCGCCACCCACCGCCGTCTACCAGTCACGCAGTCAGTAGAGTCTCAGCATCAGTTACAGTTACGACTGAGCTACAGCAGCACGGCAAGCAGCATTAGCAGTGTCCCGGTACATAGCATTAGCAGCCGGCTCCTCCTCAGCTGTATCCCGGCAGCAGCGTTAGCAGCAGAGAAGCCGGACTTGCTCGAACGGTCCGCTGGAAAACCGAAGATCAAGGACGCGGCGACGCGGCCCTGCCACGGCAGCCGCCCGTGGGCAAACAAATCAGTCTCCAGCGTGCCGCTGTCCAGCAACCTCGAATCTGTAGGGGAGGGGGGGCAGACACGACTAGCGGCAGTATTTTGAATTTGAGTGCAGTAACCGTTTTGGCCACATTCTTACATACAGCGCCTTTAATGTTGGCTCCTTAGACATTCTCTATCGGGAAAGGTTTTTGTTGTGTGGAGTGTGTACTTGCCATTCAGAAAATTCACGTGTATTTTCAGAATTCACCCATTGCATTTTTGCACAGCAAAAACGGACAGGCTTTAGCTTTACAATCACAGGAAGCAAACACTGGCACCTTGGGTGAAAGTTTGTGGTTGTTCAACCCATACACCGCCCTTCCTGCCCAACCTACTCAGACTTTTGCCGCCTTAAAGGGATAGTGCACCCAAAAATGAAAATTCAGCCATTATCTACTCACCCTCATGCCGAAGGAGGCTCTGGTGAAGTTTTAGAGTCCTCACAACACTTGCGGCTTAATGGCTAAATTTTAATTTTTGGGTGCACTATCCCTTTAACTTTAGACATAACATGGTGCTACAATTCCCCACACATTCAACAAAAAATCTGACATTCCTCACATTGATATTGTACAGTCTGACTGCATCATCACTGCCTCCAAAGTTACAGGCTGTTCTTTGTCACTGCTGGCTTCCTACTACAAACAGCACACAATGAGCCAACACAACCACCTCTGACCCATCGTATGCTCCCTGTGAGCTGCTGCTGTTGCTCCCTTCTGGGAAATGTTAGCAATCCCCGACCAGCGAAACCATCCTATTCAAAAATTGTCTTTCTTCCTGACAGCACAGAGGATCTTTAAGCACTCACACCACTGTACCTACAACATTTTAAGCAACATGCATTTTATGCACATGTCTGGTTATGGTACATATGTGTAATCGGTCACTATGCACTGTGTTCTGCATATTTGAGAGGAAGGTGATTGTTTTTCTCAGTTTGATTTGGTTTTAATGGCCCTACACATGTATTTAGTTTGCCTGATGTAACCTGTTCTCAAACTGTGTGTACAGACTGGGCTTGATTGACATCTCACACACTGGTAAGGGTGGCGGGTAATCTAAAAAACAAACCTAGTTTTCAGTGAAAATTACTTCTCCCTAACATGTAGGCGAGATGGCTGCCAAGCTGCAGACCACTGTCTGAGGCCAATAATAATTAAAAAAAAAAAAAAAAAGGTTGTTTTTAGCGAGACATTGGCGCATCTCAAGCCATGATTGTGCCACCAAAAGCAGGTATTTTAAGCAACAACATAACCTTTCTTAACCAAGTGGTTTTGTGCCCAAACATACCCACATGTTAACCACATGGTTGTTGAAGAAAAAGAAACGTTAAGTTTCAACATACCTGTTACATAATAATGTACAAATGTAACATATCGGTGGCTTGCAGGAACTTAGAATACCAACATTTATTCTGGAGATCGGGTTGGCAGTTGCACAAATGTAGAAGGTAGGCAGCTCTACATTCTTTTCTATTTAGCAAATACTTTTGCTAATTATGTATGTAATGTAATAAAATGCAACAACAGCATGAGTAATATGACGTTGCATATAGTCAGGCAACTCAGAGCATTTGGTAAAAGTAAAAGTGGTGGTCTTGGTTAAAGATTTTAAAAAGGCAAAACTGACGTGGAGTTCAAGATGGGACAAGTCTACTGATTAAATATTTAACATAAACCAGCCAAAATTTTTATGCGTTTTAACAACCTAAACCTAATCTTTGTACACAACCCAAATGTTCTCGATCAGTATTCAGATACTATCAGGGCCAATCAAAGAGAATCCAGGTGCAGATTAACCTCCTGGGACCTAATGTCCTCATATGAGGACATTACATTTTGGGTTTCCTGCACCTTATATTTCATTCTGCATAACTTAGACTTGCTGCCCTTGTTTGTGGACTCGTTTTTTGCTCAGTCTGCAGCTCATCCTGACACAAAAGTTGACAAGGTACAAAACCTGATCAAATTTTATGGCTGAACCTTGTTTATTTATGCTTAATAATATCTGTAGTTTGATATGGCAGACAAATTTGACCAACTTTAGCAAGTGTAACAAGCTAAAATGCTGATAATTAGTAAAAACTTGTTTGGTACAACACCACAAATTGCAAACCAAAATTAAATACAGTGTTACAAAACACACAAATTACAAGTCTTTTAGATATGCTGCATTACCTGCAGTTTTCCCTTTGCAAAGCCATGTTCAAGCATTGAAATAAACAGTTCTGAACAGTTTTAGACTTGAACAGTGACCTCTAACCCTTACTATTACAAAATGTTAAACAATTGTTGCATTGTTTGTAATTTTGTATTTGCACAAAAATGTTCAGGTATTGAAATAAACAGTTTTATAATTTATTACACACTTGTGACTATTAAAAATAAACCCATGGTTCATATGAGGATATCTTTTCTTTTTTTTTTCTCCCAAAAACAACTTACTATTCAAAGACAATGTTTAGTTTTTTATACAGATCAGGTCCTACATTCCCAAATAGCTTAGAGAAAATTAAAATTGCATACAAAACAAAAAGTGGGGTCTCAGGAGGTTAAGGATGTTTTCATATTAGGCACAATTGATTTATACCAAGCCTAAATATAGTAACAATGTTCCATATCCAAGAACACTTTTGTTATCATCTACATGACATTGTTGTTGTACTTCAGTGTAGAAAAGGATGCGACAGGTGAACACTGCTGCCCTGGGGATCATCAGCAGGACTGAGGCAACAGAAAGGGGAATCTCAGCTCCTGGTCAGAGGAGGAGCCACTACTGTTGGGTACAGAGTTCTCTGCCACCTGCCAGAGCTCCAACTGCAAGTAAAAGGTGGCAGCGAAGCTGGATCAGGGTGGCCCCCACAGGCTGTGTTGACCTCTGACAGAGGCATCAGTATTAAACTGAGACTGTTTCATAACCGTTTAAAAACTCCTTGAAATTGCATTAAATAGCACACCATGTCTGTGTTTTGGTACAGTTTTCATGTGGGCTTGAGTAGGGATCTGCGTACTGTGCCTGTGTACAAGACACAGTGTTCACATTGATCAAACCAACTGGACTTTGGGGGTCAAGTGTACTCCAATCCAATCCCCCATGAATGTGAAGGCCCCGCAAAAAACAGTTTTCTATTATATATATTCATAAAGAACACACATATTTAGAGAATTGTGCAGCCTTGGCAGAAGTATGCAGTCTCTGAGTGCTTTCTGCTACATACACTCAGCACACTGGTTGCTCTGTAAAGCTTTACACTGAAGGACACAAAGTAGACAAAGGAGGGAAAAGGTCTCATGTTGCTGAGTTCATTTTTTCTCTTAACAGAATCTTTTCTTTTGTCCTTTAAGAGACTTTAGCTGTTAAATCTGAAAAAAGAGGCAAACTGCGAAGATAAGTCTCATAACTTAAACACAAATATCATTTGTGAAGTCAACTCAAGAAGCTTTGTAACATCACTCTAATGTGACAGTGGGTGGTATGTTTTTGTGGTTCAACCAGGCCAACAGGAAGGCAACTCGCCTGTGGTGAAAATGTACGGCCATCTCGTGTCACTTTCAGCTTTCAGAATCTCCCGGCTCAACTTTCAGTTGTAGCATTTTAATATTTTAAAATGATCGGCTTATTAGTTCTGGACCATACTTGACCTGACCAGTTGAGGATGTCCAGTAGAGAAAGTAGCTCATGAAAATAAAGTGTGACAAGTAAAAAGACTACAGCTGTTATTTCATGATTTTTTATCTTCTGCTGCTTATATTATTTTCAGGTGTTACTGAGTTATGAGTTATGATAATAAATGATGCTGCCACTCAAACTGCAGTGTTTCTGCATTCTCAGCCCATCCATCCATCCATTTTCATCCACTTATCCAGGTCCAGGTTGTGGGGACAGCAGGCCAAGCAAAGCACCCCAAACGTCCCACTCCCTAGCAAAGCCTTCCAGCTCCTCCTAAAGGACTGCAAGGCGTTCCCAGGCCAGACAAGACATGTGATGCCTCCAGCATGTTCTTGGTCTATCCCGGTTAGACATACCCGGAACAACTCATACAGGAAGTGCCCAGGAGGCATCCTACTTAGATACCCAAACCACCACAACTGATCCCTTTCAATGCAAAGGAGCAGCGGCTCTACTCTGAGCTCCCTCCAGATGTCTGTGCTCCTCACCCTATCTCTAAGGCTGAGCCCCATGATCTTGTTCTTTTGGTCACTACCCAAAGCTCATGACCATAGGTGAGGTTTGGGACATAGATAGACCAGTAAATCAAAAGCTTTGCCTTACGGCTTAGCTCCCTCTTCCCCACAGTGGTCTAGCACAGCATCCACATCACTGCAGACACCAATCCGTCTCACACTCCACTTTACGCAACAAAACCCAGAGATATTTGTACTCCTTCCCTTGGGGCAGTAACTCTGTCCCATCCAAAAACAATATGTATCTTAATCTAATCTTCGTGTTTTAGTTATCATTAACTTTTAATACAAATATTTAAAGTTAAAGACCAGTGGATTCAATGAGAAACTAAAGCAATGCAAGAATTGTTGTGTTTGTGATTTGGTGCCCCTTTAGTTTCAGAGTGGTGCACCACTGTCGTAAAGACAAATTGCACCTGCAGGCAGGCTGTTCACACTGTCCTGACGTCAGCAGTAGTGATCAGTCTCACAGCTAACATGAAGACAAAGACAATCTGACTGCAGAGTGTGCAGCCCTGCTCATGTTATTTTTGACAGATTGTGACGTGAGTTTGTAACCTTACTGACTTCATCCCTATCTCTCAGAGTTTCACAGACAGCTTTGCATGCATTTGTTGACAAACGGAAGGATTTGGAACCAGACGACGTCAGAGGCCCATGAACCATGTCGACTGATTGGGTAGAGTTATATTACAGAATTCTACAGAAATGACTGCACGGTTTTATTTATTGTTGAATTGGAGATAAACATTGAACGTTTTATTTTTGCTGAAATCCTGCTTGCATTTTTCACCCCATACACATAGTTTGCTAAGCATTTGAATGTTACTTTTAGAAAAAACTACAGAACTCCGTGGGATGACACCAATAAGGCTAGGGATCAAGCACCTACCTCTGGGGTGGAAAAATTAAGCCAACAACTGTAGTTCTTTAAATGGCCACTTGAGGCTGGCTCCAGAAGCCAGTCAATCACCACACACCCCCATGCACTTTACAGGAAAAAAATAAGAAGATATATAATTTATTAATTGCCAAGGAGAAATGGAGAGATGTCAGGGTGGAGGGGCTGTCCATGGACAGGCACCCAAAGCAGTTGGTGGTTTGGTGCCTTGCTCAAGGGCATCTTGGCTGTGCCCAGGAGGCAAACTGGCAACTCTCCAGCTACCAGTCCACGCTTCATATTTGGTCCTAATGGGGACTTGAATTGGCAACCCTCCAGTTGCCAAACCAAGTCCCTATGGACTGAGCCACTGCCGCCCCCGTATATGAACATGTTTACAGCCTTATACAAAAAAGTTTTGGTCTCTTAAGCTAATTTCCCTGTTTATGACAACAATACTTGTAAGTTTTTATAACTCGCCTGTTTACATTTTATAAGGGCTTAAAGTTGTGCATAAAGTTATGCCAATAGTGTCCTCTTCTTCCCAGTCTTGCTCCTTGCTCCTCCACAACTTCAGCCTCTCACCCAAATATGGTCACTTCTGCCCCCAATAACTAAAATGGCTACAGCAGTAATGCCAAACTGGAGGCTTTAAAACGGACGTCCACAAACCCATGGGTGACGTAACGGTAGCTAAGACCATTATTTAGACAGTCCTTGGCAGGGATGCACACTCTGCTGTTGGACTGTCATTGTTTTCCTGTTATCTGTAAGACAGATCACCACAGCTTACGTCAGGACAGTATAAACAGTTTGCAAACCTGCATTAGTTTATTTGTTAGTTTACTGGTGTCCGGCCTCTTGCTTGGTCACACTCTCTTTTTCTCTTTGCTTCCTCAGTCAGCATCCTCTTTGGTCTCTTCACCTCTGCCATGATGTCTGTATTAAGAAAACTAAGCTATTTAAAAAATATCTTAATTTCAAACTGTCGACATTTAGTAGTAGCAATAGAAAACATTAGAATCACACACATACAGATGAAGCATTGAGAAAACAAAATATAAAGCAGTGCCAAACAGGCGAGCCAGCTTGTGCCGTAAAGTCTACTGCATGCACTCCTCCCAGGAGATCCTACCTGCTGACCAAAGTTACAAAGTGCAAGAACAGGTGTTTGGGGCAAAAAATGGGAATGAAAAAGGCACCGTCCTCCCTATTATGCCAAGTGCTGTGATATGTCAGTTGTCATGCATGCAGTCGCCTGGTCATTCACACAGAGCACAGAGAAGCAGTCAGAGCTACAGGCTACAGTGAGGCTAAAAACAGAGCTCATATGATGTTTTTCGAAACAACTTTTTATGTCGGGGCTTCAGGACACTTGGATCACTATGGATGAGCAGTGTGGAGGTACTTTGTGGATTCAATTTTGTGTTCTTGGACGTTAGTCTGGGGCGCCGTCTTCCATTAGGTGTGCTAGCCGCTCCACCCGCCAATCTCCGCAAGGGATGTGAGGACTCTAAAACTTCACCAGGGCCTCCATCGGCATATGGGTGAGTAGATAATGGCTGAATTTTCATTTTTGGGTGCACTATCCCTTTAAGGTTGTATGCCTCTACACACCAGTCAAGTTGCACTTATAGTTTATGTCAGTGTCTGTGAAAACATGGATGCTTTACACACGTCTTCCTCCAGCAATCCAGAAGATCTATACAGTCAGCACAGTTGCAAGGAGGACACCCAAGATTAGTGTCACCAATTCAGTATTTGACCAAATGTCTCCCCCTCTGTTCCTGAGATATGGTGTTGAATAATGGTCGAAAAAAGTGTTTTTGCAGAACATTATGATGTAACAATGAAACTGACCTTTGACTTGTTGGATAATAAATGTCATCAATTTATCCAATTAGACATGTATGTGAAATTTTGTGATACATCGCAAATGAATTCTTAACATTTTCCCTGAAAGAGCATTATTTTTGAAGTTGCCAGCATTTTTAATCATATTCACTAATCTTTCAAGACCCACAGAATAATTTGTTCTATGAATATGTAAAGAGTATAAACATGAAACTAAAGAGGAGACCTTCTGTTTTCAGACACACACACACACACACACACACAAAAACATTGCATTCTATCTTATTCCATTTCTTTTTATCAACACTTGAATTTGTGCATTTTCATGAAAAAAACTTACATTTCGGACAAAAAGCTGAGAAAAATGCTTTTTTGTCAAAGAACGTCATTTTCAAGTATTCGATAAACTGTTGAATTGAATTCAAAATAATTTTCACATTTTCATTTTTTATTTTCTCATTTCCTTCCATTAGTTTGAATTGTTTAAATGAAAACATCATTATTAATACTAATATATATAATAATACTATAATAATAATAATCATAATAATAGTAATAATAATAATCTGTTTGAGTTATAGTGGAACACATAATTGTTTAGCATTCTGTTGTCTCCCTCTCCTCTGTGGTCGTGTTGTCTGTGTGTCATTGTCACCGTCATGGAGATCGTGTTTCGTCCCGCCAAACTCGTTCAAAGTCGGATTTAGAATGTAGATCAAAACAGGAATTGTTGGAGTCCGAGTCCATCAACATCTCCATGGCTTGCGCAACTGTAAACTTTTAGTCGGCACTGCCATTTTCATGCAGTTTACAAGCTGCAACATCTTCTTCTGGTTTCCAGTGGGTCTTCATCTTTGTTTGTTTTTGGACACGGCAGTGCTGTTCTGTTTCACAAGATGTGAAACAGCGCCCCCTATCTTATAACAGTGAAAACACGGATTGATGGAATATCTCGTCAATGGCGGGGAAAGAGTAATCTCCAAAAACATGTTTTGTTAGATCACAGAGACTTTGAGCTTTGACTGCCAAATTCTAAATAGTTCAATGCTGGGTCCAAGTGGACATTTGTGCCAAATTTGAAGAAATTCCCTCACGGTGTTATTGAGATATCTTGTTCATGAGGATGGGACGGACAGCTCAGGTCATGGCTATTACTGCTATACTGCTTGCATAATGTTGCTTTAAAAACTAGATTTAGATTTTATAAATTGATATCAAACCGCAACCCTATTCCCAGTAATAATTTACCATGCCTGATCATTTTGCTTTTAACTGATCTAAACTTTTACTTAATAGTTACACTTTTGAAACAGCTCACAGAAGCAGCAAGCTTGAACCTAAATACACACCTCAAATGCAGACATGTTGAGATAAAAGCTCACATTTAGTTGAATCAGGAAAGACTGGAGGGTCAAATCCAGGTAGAACAAGCACATTGAGTTGGGACTTGTCAGTTTAAATGACATTACATCTGGTGAAGGGCAAAACTCAAAGTTTAGGCTTTTTACTTGACTTGGTATTAGCTGGTGTTGACTTGTGAATTGACTTTTTATCCAATACTTGTAACTCTCAAGCAATGACTGCGTCCCTCATCTGAAAGTTAAGGTGACAACACAGTATAGGGGATGTGTCGCTCTACAGTATTTTAATCCCATTGAGAATGTTTAATATCTAATTTTACAGTCAAATACACTGCAGCACATTTTCTCATTACTTCCTCCAGAATATATGACAGTAAGAAAGTCTTACTTTATTTGCACGAACACAGTGATATTTACACATTATGCAAATGTGTAAATCACTCCGAAGAATCACTGCAAGATTATAATATGAGGTCCTGAAGCATAAGTGAAAAGTTCACTCGTCAACAGTGTATTGCATAACTATATTCTCTCATTGTCTTTTCAACTGCATTTTTTTTTCACGTCCCTGTTTCTCAATGTTCCCTGCCACAGATTGCTTCAGATCGTACTGTACTCTCACTCGCCACAAAGCCTCACGCAGCTTTAGTGAAAATTGGCCCTCTCTGGGGCAGCGCACCAGGGACTTGTGATTGTAATTTAATTTCAGCCACTGAGGGCCATTGCCTCAGTTAATCCCAGTGTACATAAGGATCATTAGTGTTTGGAAGAAAGACGAGGAGGATGACTAAAAGACAGAGCAGTGATAGTGAGGAGAGGGGAAACAGAGGGGGAAGGGGGGACAGACTGCTAATGAGACACTGAAAACAGGAGCACTGGCTGATGTAACTTCTTATGGAATCCACACTTTGGGGGTTTAAGGTTTAAGTAACTGGCTGCAAAGGAGACGAGGTTGTACAGAAGTACAAGCATTAGAGTGTCCTGGAGTTCACCCTGTTCCTTGAGGACACATTTAACAATGGAACAACCTGCAGTCCAATTAAAGTTATTTCAGACCGTGTTAAATTTAGGATCCTAATGGTGAGGTAGCAGGATGTACAATGACGTCTGTGGATGTAAGTTAATTAGGATCTGTGTTGGTTGGAGCCATATTAAAATGTCCACTGGCATTGTTGTACTATTTTTCTTGTTGTTAACAAATTGCATGAAAAGACCAAAACCAGCAATGTGCGTTTCTGTCTGTGACACTCAGAGCCAAACCCACTGGTTCCTACTGGAAAATACATCTTTAAAAACATCTCCCAATGGTGTTACTTAAAAAAATGCTCAGTCCTTAAACTGCTGGTCTCTGTAGTTTTGACTCAAATATGAGAAAATAATGCTGGTTTTATCTGTATTTTCAGCAGTGTATTAATCCAAATTTTGTGTTCTAGTGAGTATTTGTGGCAATATGTGTATAATGGAATAAGTCAAAATAACCTACAGTGTGTGTTTACGATAATAAAGGAACATGTCACCCAGTGTAACGTGTGGCTCACTGATGTGTCTTTAATAGTAATAAAGAAAGTAAGCCTACTTGTTAGCAGGATCAATCCATTGTAGGTTTTGGTCTTTTTAAGGTTTTAAAAAAGCCTGATCACCAGAATAAATGTTGGCACTGTAAATTTCTACAAACCACGAGTCGTTACATTTGCACATTACAATGCGGCGTATACTTTGCAACTTTATGTTTCAACAATGCTTTGGTTAATGTGTGGTTAGGTTTAGGCACAAAACTCTCATGTTGTAGCTTAAAATCATTTCTTGATAAAAAAACAACTGCTTTGGGGAAACACTACAGCCCCCCGTGTTTGGGGGCTATAAAGCAGCTGGAAAAAGAGTCACAGGTTGCTAAAAAAAAACACTCACGCTGAAGGAAAAAGAGCCATGGGTCTCTTAAAAAAGTCCTACATTTGGCTGCTAAAAAGGAGTTGGAAAAAGAGCCACAGGTCGCAAAAAAAACACCCATGCTGGGGTCTAAAATGCCACTGGAAAAAGAGCCACAGGTACCTAAAAAATCCCTACATTTGGGGGCTAAAAACAGCTGGAAAAAGAACCACGCTTTGCTGAAAAAAACACCCATGCTGGAGTCTAAAAGGGCGCAAGAAAACACAGCAATCACTCACTGTTTGTTGGTCTCAAAGAGTGCGCCTGCAGTGGTCTAACCTATTTGTCATGCCATCCACTACCCCCTCCACCCTCTGATGACAAAGTCAGTTCATATACTATGTCACTTTAGAAACATTTATATGATACATATAAACATTCAAATGTAACAGGAGCCCTGAAGGTCCCTTGAGTTGGTTCACAGTTACTTGTATGTTAGCTCATACATGGCTGTGGTACATAGATAAGCCAACACACGCCGTCTAAAACATGAGGAATGTTTTGCTTGTCACTGTAGAATACAGCACTGGTCATGATAAAGTATGTACTTTAAAGCAACCCTGTATGTATCGTAACCTATATTGAGTTGTGTAGCAAAACAACCGCAGCAGCTGCCTTCTTGTGAGATGCTACCACCAGAGCCCTCAAACCCAAAAAACTCAACTGTTCCTTGTACTGTGAGGAGTGTGAGCTGTGGCACTCTCCAAGGTGCTGATCCTGCAGCTGTGTGCAATCCTGCATGCTTTCTCATTCTCCTGTCCACACCAGTGGGAAGGATATTGCCAGCATAACCCCTGCTTATGTCTTCTGGTTCACTGAGTCTTGAATTTATTTTTCATGTCTGCCTCTGCTGGAGAACAGTCATGTTTTTCTTCTGTGTGTTGGATTGATAGACACCAAGTTATAGTTGTCGGATAATCATTAGCTGTAGTGTTGTTGTTTTTTGTTTTTTATGATGTTGCAAATGTCATAAGGTCTTCAGGCTTCTGTCTCTAACTACAATTGGGTTCTTGCTGCATTCTTACACTATGTCTGTTCCAAAAAAAAACCCTAACTGTGATCACCCTCTTAGTTACTGTTGCTACACCTTGCAATATCTCTGATCTGCACATATTGCAGTTTACTGAATTTTGGTGCCAGATTTTCAGTTGTTTCTACACAAGGGGTTCTTGATTTCACACAGTGGTAGACAAAAGCAGTTTCTCATTACTAGCTGGCTACTACAAATTTGGAATAACAACTGTCACTGTATACAGGAAATATGAATGACCCGGTTTCTGTGGTCATGTGAACACCATATCAATATGATCATAACATAGATAAGCCTCATGCGTTTACATACCACATGTCCCTGTAAACACACTCACTGGCACTTTGGCAAGGGTTGTTAGAGTGTTAACTTCCAAAACCCAATGAAGAGCAGGACAGAGCCGCTAGTGCTAGCCTACACTCTGATATGGTAGCATGCTACACTGGCTCCCACACAGCAGGGACATACCACATTATGGATGTGCTATTGTGAATGAGAATTAAACATAACCTGTAATACCACAAAATATAGTTAGCTAATGAATAACTTAGCCTTGGAAGTTAGCCTGGATTACCAAAGTAGGTGTTAAGCTAGATGGAATGGCATGCTAATGTTTGCAATTTGTGTATGTTCCTCTTCTGTTTTTAGTTTTTAGAATAGCCTGCCGTGTGGGAATAGGGAAAATTAAAATGCAAATGTACCACATGAACTCCTAAAGGGCCAACATTAACTACACAGAACATAAACTTATCAACCCCTAAATTTCATCCTTTCATGCTTATGGCTAGCCCCATTCTGGGACCAATTTGTAACGTCTTCATCTTCATCATATTCCAGCTGTTGTGTTGGTTTAGCCCTTTATTGTACTTTACTATTACTTTTGGTTGTTGACACACTCGTTGCTGTGTTTGCCGTACAATATTGGGTGTTGAGTAACCAAACTGATAAGAGCCTGTGGATATTCTCATATATCCAGGTCATAGTTATCTCAAGGCAATTGAATCGAACGCAAATGGACTTGGTTTTGTCTTAGAAGACGTTTCACCTCTTATCCAAGAGGCTTCATCAGTTCATGCTTGTCTGACTAGGCTGGAACTAGTCTGACAAACTGGTGTGGAAGCACCCAGGTATTTAACCCCTGGGGAGGTCTTCACAAGGCCAATGATGTCACTGGTTCGTTAGTGCTCCAATGGTGTGTCAACGACAGTCGTTGAAACTCCTGCTGCAACGGTTGTTACTGGAGTCGTTAGAGTCACATGAGGCCATTTGTGAACGACCATTGTTTTTAGAGGTTAAGCTGTTAAATCTCCTGGACAAGGATGAAAGGACAGCATTATAGGTGGGGGATAGGTGGTGTCGCAGACCTCCTCCTCTATTGAGAGATGGCTTTTCCAATTTCACATAGATGGCTTCTTTTACACCTCTTTCAAACCATCGGTCTTCCCTGTCCAAAATGTGCACATTGCTGTCTTCGAAGGAGTGTACATTCTCCTTGAGGTGTAGATAGACAGCTGAGTCTTGCCCTGACGAGTTAGCCCTTCTATGTTGGGCCATGCGTTTGTTTAGTGGTTGTTTTGTTTCACCAATGTACAAGTCTGGGCATTCCTCACTGCATTGGACAGCGTACACTAGGTTACTCTTCTGAGTGTGTGGTGTACGGTCTTTTGGGTATACCAGTCTTTGTCTGAGTGTGTTACTGGGTTTGAAATACACAGGGATGTGGTGTTTGCTGAAAATCCTCCTGAGTTTTTCAGATACCCCAGACACATAGGGGATGACAATGTTATTGCGCTTGCTCTTTTCTTCATCACCCATCTTGTTCTTTCTGGAACAGGCTGCTGTTTTCACAAAGGTCCAACTGAGGTAACCACAAGTTTTTAGAGCCTCCCTCAGATGTTCATGCTCCTTCCCTTGGGCCTGAGTGCTGGTAGGTACGTTATCAGCTCTGTGTTGTAGGGTCCCGATAACACCTAGCTTGTGTTCCAGTGGGTGGTGAGA
Source organism: Epinephelus moara (assembly GCF_006386435.1). Lineage (NCBI taxonomy): Eukaryota > Metazoa > Chordata > Actinopteri > Perciformes > Serranidae > Epinephelus > Epinephelus moara. The sequence continues at coordinate 31,622,098 of NC_065518.1, read as the reverse complement.
ATCGAACATCGACATCGACATCATTGGCCTTGTGAAGACCTCCCCAGAGGTTAAATACCTTGGTGCTTCCACACCAGTTTGTCAGACTAGTTCCAGCCTAGTCAGACAAGCATGAACTGATGAAGCTTCTTGGATAAGAGGTGAAACGTCTTCTAAGACAAAACCAAGTCCAGTTGCGTTTGAATTAATTGCCTTGAGACAAACTGATAAGACATTCTTCCATTTTGGCAGCAAGCTAGCTATGACTCGAGGGAATGAGATCAGTTGAAACAAAGGATTTTATTGGTTAAACACGGGCTTTATTATAGGTGTAAATTTGCTGAAACGGCACAAATGTTCTACTGGGGTGTGCAAGTAATTATAAGAACCCAAAATTGTTTAAAAAATAATAATTTCCATGTGAATACTTTGTATGAAAATCCGTGCTTGTTGTGAAATGGCTTTTAAAAATACACAACCCTCTAAACTCTTTAAAGTTTATTAATTGTAATCATCACTCTTTCCCATGCACATCATCTCAGCATGTATGCAAAAAATTCAAAACTTTGCAGACCTGCTGTGCCTGGTTATGATTTCCAAGCAATGACTGGACAATCGGTGCACAGGGAGGGGTTTAGGGATTGGTCAATTATGGACCTGTGCCAGAGACACACTGACTGAGTGTTAAGTCCCATAACCAAACTTTTGACATTGAAGAAACTGTAAACTGTAGACTAATTGTATGTTTTTCTATGAGTATCAGCTACAGGTATTCACCACCACCAACAAGAATGATACAGTGATCAATAATACCAACATTTTGCCAAGTATACCAATTTAGGAATCTGCAGTGCATTTCCTTTAGTATTATGCTGCCACATAGTGCTTGGAGAAAACAAAGAGAATACTGTAACATTAGAATGTGTGTTCATGCACGAAGGGTGTCTTGTGTGTCGCTCTAACATGGACATGAAAGTGAAGTGGGAGCTGTCCCATGGGTGCTCCTTGTCTGATTATAGCACTGTAGGCTTTCTGGGCATGACGAAGTGTTGGCTATTAATTGTGAATATGCAAGTGTTTATGCCCCAGTGAGAGCATTCAGTCTCAGTTGAGAGGAGGGAAGGCCTGACTGCTCCCAGCTCAATTATTGTTAAAGGCCAAATCCGTAATAGTTTGACTGTATATTATATTTGCATATAAAATCAAAGGATTTGAGATTCGGTGGTGATACAACCCTCTACCTCAACCAGTCAGCCGATTTAAGTTCATTGCTGAATAACCTGATGGCTGACAAGAGCCCCTTCATTGTCTGGTCAACTAAAACTGTTGGTGGAAAGGTTTAGACCAATCATTGAGGATGCAAAAAGTATCCCCTGGAAGTTGTTGTTGTCATATACAGACTATATTATAACAGAGTGCCACTGATCACACTTCTGGGTAATTATCATGTTCACTGTGTTTTCATTCATATAGGCTACGTATAACAACATATCCCATTCTGCTTTGCATTCTAAGGCTGTCTGCAAGCAACGGGGATAAGGAGCTGGCCTCCAGAGTGTCTTTCCTCATATTGGTAATCAGCAAATCTGGATGAAGCCATTGTATGTGCATTAGTATGTTGGATGTTTTTCCACTCCAGGGAGTAGACGATTTTTATGCATAACTCACATTCCAGTGCTAACCTCATCATTTGTCTGTTGTGTCTCCTATGATAGGCCAAAAATATTGATGACTATCTCATAAGTGATCAGACTTTGATCTCCCCATGTTCAAGGCTATTGGTTCCCAGGCTATTTAATTGCTCTATATCATGACACTATCATTAATATTAGCACAGAATTTTAACACAAAGTGGGAACCGCCGTGTTAACAGCTTTATTCTCGTAGATATAAGACTTAACTCTAGAAGTATATGATTTTTTTTTCTTAGACATGACCCTTATCCTCCTTCATACCCCACCCAGAGCCCCTTCAGACTATTTCTTTCGACTCACAAGAAATTCACGTTTTCTTACCCTTGTCTCATGAAATATGACACTAAAACATGGGTTTTTTTACTGAGACGTTGTCAAATTTTACAAATCCTCACAAAAACTCGCACTGTTTTGATAAAGAAGTCAGTCAACAATAATTGATTTAATACTGCACATGGCACGGGCTAGTTTTCCACACAACAGCAGGACACAATAAAAAAAGTTGGTTATCTTGCTGAGGAGTTGAAGGTGTGCAGCCTGTCGCCTGCAGCTCTTCATCAAAACAGCTCACTGTGGCTGCTCCTCACTGATCCATTACTCCCTGACATATTTCAAACTGACCTACTGTCCAAAAAAATGACCAGACTGACCATGTCTTGTTTTGTGGACAGATATTTGATGGATGATCGCAGTCAGCACTAACCTCTGAGACAAACACATTGTATTTTCTGTCACCGATTCACAATAAAAGCCGTCCAGGTTTCTCCAGCTGAATGCTTTTGATGTGTACAAGGCTGTGTCTGAACATTTTGGGGCCTGAAGTGACATCTTTCACTTGCCTCCATAAAACCCAAACCACCACCACCCTTCTGGCTATGCTCTCTAATTATTAACTAGGCATACTTAATTACCAATTAAGATTTTAATTAAAAAATGAGGCGCAATATGAAGAAATAATTATTTACAACAAAATGAAATTGCACAAATTAGTAAATGATGTTTAATGTCCTTCTGGATATATTTCCATCTTGTTAATATGTGTGACAACAGACCATGTTGTGGTTGGATTGTGCAGAAATACCTGAGGTGGTTTGCAGCTACTGAGTTGATAGACCTGGAATTTCTTCATCTTTTGCTGGGTGAACTGGAGTATGTTGTTGTTCCAAAATCACTTACGTAGATGGTTACAGGCCATTGATGTCACATACCTGGGAAATTTGGATCCGGATCTGATGATGGAAAAAAAAAAAAATCCTCCAACAAGCTTTGAACCCAGCAGAACCTTGGTCAACATTCCCCTCTCCTGTTAAGCCTAGATCTTCTATTTGCCAGGTTTGTCTATGTTGAAAAGAAAACTAGATTTTGAAGATGGTTAATAGATGTGGCTAAGGGACTGTCACAATCTTCACAGACACATGGTATTGTATATTGTCACATCGTTAGTGAGCTAATGCTAGCAAAATGCTTGCTAACTAGCTAGCTGACTTGTTAGTTCACCAATGTGAGCTAGGTTTGCTTCCTCCTTTTTTCCGTGGCAACATTTAAGGATAACGACACCCATTGTCAAAATGTATACATATTATTCCTATTGTCTAATGTTGTGTTCAAACCGGGCGTAAATAAAACAATTTGCACAAGTGAATTACATGTAAAGTCAATGTAAAAACGCGAATAGACACAAATTCCCACCAGCAGGGGACGAACGCAAATAATGTAAAATACGTGAATTTAACAGTGCGAATAAAGCAAATAGCGCAATTTTAAGTCATACGCTTTTTCATGAGAGCTGAAAAATCTGAAATTCAATTACAAATTCTTGCTGTGGTAGCCAATCATCACTGAGACCCTCCGGGGACGTATGACACCAAGTATGTATTGGTGGAAGTTCATTCATTGATTCAGCAATTTTACGCATGTATGACATGAGTTATTTGGGCATATGTAGCAAGTCAACACAAAACATTCCAGCGTTCAATCTCACATGAGTAACCCAATGCAAATTTTGTGAACACAACATTAGAGAGTCAAAAACTATAAGTAATCAGGAACTACTCTCTCCCTCAAATCCCAAAACTAGAGTGCTAAATCTCAAATTTGTGATGTCATCAAGTATATTGTCTGGAGCTGCTCCATAGTTAATGAATGGTGAAATATGTTCAAGATGACACTGAGAGCACCCAGGGGAATGTTCTGAATAGGGGTTCATTGACTGTTTCACATAATTGTCTATGGAGCAGCTTCAGACTTTATACCCTATGACATCACAAGTGTGAGACTCACCCCTCTGGTTTCTGGCTTTGAGAGAGAGTAGCTCATTGTCACAAATACTGATTAAACATTTGTAGGCTACTGAAATAACATACTGAAATTCTTAATTTAGGTGGTGTTCCCCTTTAAAGACATTTGTAAAGGACAGATAGGTTAGTTGACATATTTTTAAGATTATGTGAATTATCGTTAAAGCTAAAAAACCTCAAGACTAATGTTCCTTTGCTTATATTATCTCTGTAAGGCTTCATGTCGCCCTGAAGTTAGAAAGCTATCTTTCTACAGTGTAGAGAGACCAATGTAAGGTCAGCACCATGAACTGTGGTTGGAAATAAATATAGAGATAGAATACCTTCCAGTTTCCCAGAAGGAGAAAAGGGGACACACATGCAGGAGCAATAATGACTGAACCTTTTCATCCTTGGTTTCTACTTCTTGCTTTGTAGTTGAGACTGGAAGCCTCAGTTGGTGTCGTTTTGCCCTGTGCATAAAAGTTAACATTGGGAATTTCATCACACACTGTAGTCCTTGATGTCAGCTTCTTGAAGCTATATTACCTGATGCCTAGAAACTATTTAATAAACATTGTTGCACCTGGCTAAGCAGAACCGGCATCATCATATTTCTTTTGTCAAGCTTGTCCAATCTAGCAGTCTAGGAGATGGGACTTAGGAAGGTTCAGTTACTGTATAATACTAATATTATGCATATTGTTAGAGCTATTTGACCTGTTTTGGTTAATTTCTCATCTTTTATGTGTACTTGCATCTGGTGGCCAAATTTGTTGTTGCTTTCTTAATTATTAGATCAAAACCCTGAGTCACATGTAGATAAAATATCCCGAACCAAGCACCTGTGGAAGTGATGGAATCACTACAATAATAATAATAGGATTAGCAGCAATAACACCAAGATAACACAACAACAACACTAATTATCATTATCAAACCTGTTACTCATAGCAACACCTTAATGAGCAACTGTGCTCACTGAATTCAAACATGACCTTAAAGGACCGATCCCATTATAGTGAGCAAGCGAACTAAGCATGTTGTTTAAACAGCAGCAGCATGGTGGTTGTACCTTACCTGTTACAACCACCATGACTTTGTCTTGTTGTCTCTTGTGCAGCTGCATTAAAATACTTCTGAATAGCACATAAAATAAACACTAATACATTTTTTTTTAAATTAACAAAACCAAAACCATGTTAGGGCCAGGGTTAGGTCTACATTATGGGATTTTATTATGCAATAGGCTAATGCTTAACATCTTTAGCCAGTAGCCAGCAATGTGCTTTTATCTATTAATTCAATCCACAAAGATATTCCCTCAGTTAACCCAGTACATTTCCACTGCCCCCGCCTCTCCTCCACACCTACCTGCCAGCCTATCACCTGTCCACACATACCCCACTTCTGCCGGTTGATCACATCCATCTCATCAAGCCAACTCTGCTCACCTGTGCCTCATTACTCTCTGCTACTATACTCCAGCTTCACAGACTCTCCTTGCCAGATTGTTCTTGCCATACCTATGGAAGATTTTCCAGTGTGTATTCCAGGACTGCTTCCCCATTGCCAAACTCGCCTGCCTTTAACTCTCTGCTTCGTCTACTCCCTGGTAAACCACTCAGCCTTCTGTCCTTGATCAAGAGCTCTGCTTCCGTGTACCTGGTTTCTGTTTGCCTGTTCCATGTGACTGTGGAGAGACTGCCAGTGAGCTCTACGTTGTGAGTTTACCTGTTCTGCTCCATGTGATTTTCTGTGCTGTGGATTACGATGGACTGGTGAAAAAGGACTGGTGTGATGGTGGGAATATCAAAATGCTATCCTGTTACTGCTCACCTGATCTGAACTTAATGACAATAAAATGAAGACTCTACCAAGTCACTTTCTGCCATGGGTATTCGCATTGGTCATTATCGGGGCGGTCTACTCTTCACCACAAGTGAACACAGAGGCTGCCCTGTGGGATCTCTGCAAAGACCTGAACAACCCACAGACAAAAGGAATACAAAAAAGAGTTGTCATTACACAGTCATCAAAATGTCATGTTTTTTTTTCCAATGCTGCTACCATGCATTTTAGTGCATGGTAGGTAGTCTTGCTAACATTGGTTAGCTAATAACAAACATTTTTCATATGGACTAAGAACACATCAACTAACCCAGTCTCACTCTCAACTCGTCAAATACTGGTATGAGATGCACAGGGCAGTGGCATCGTTTAAGTCTCCAAACAACTACCATACAAAGAGCAAGAATGATCACATGGGGCGGGCGGGAGTGAGGGTCAAACTAACTCTGGACTTTCATCTGGGAGACCACTGTTCTTGTCTATTGAATTATTTTAAAAAACAATGTAGTGCGATAGTACATGTAACATACTACACTAGGGATATATATCATGTGACGTTACATTACGTTAGCAATAGGTGCTTTTTGAAGCCAAGCTATGATTTTTTTTTTTTTCCCAAAATCTCATTATGTGCTTTTGTCACCTACATTCTAAGTTTATTTTAAAAAGAGACTTTGTGCATTTAATGAGTGGACACTGTATATTTCCTGTGAAACCTCAAGTTTATTTTAAAAAACAGAATAAATGTAACTTGACACGCAATTCCTGAGTGTCTAAAACTGACGTTGAGAGGGTGTAGGGCTGAGCGAGTACACCACTGTTTTTATCTGTATCTGTTCTACTAACTAAACTGTATGTATCCATATCTGTGCTTGGAATTGGCGGAGCTTAAATTAGAAATGGATGAGATTTACACCAGAACTGGGTGGGGCCTTAGCAGAAGTTGTTATTTTAAACCTGAAATTGATATGGGTTGATCAGAAGTAGTGATTATTACGAAAATTGACACATTTTACTCGGATGATACTTATACTGGTACATTACCTGTACTGGATACTTGGGTACTGGATACTTGTTCAGTGTCGAACACAATGTGAAGAAATATCATGATCATTAAAATCATTTGTCAGTTAACAAGTTGACAGATATCACCACCAGCACCAATGTCTTGCTGTGTAATTGTTTGGATTTCCCAAGATACAGGGAGCAAAGTACATAAGATGTATGCAGACATGTGCACTAAATGAAGCTGTCACAGTGGGACAGGTGCTCAGAGCGTCAGTACTAATGAACAATTAGACAGGGCCTTTAACAAGATGCCTCAGCCCTCAGTGAAGTCATCTTAAATGGGGTGGAACAGATGACTCCTGGGTAAATGGGTTGCTCACAGAGTTGGCCTTTAACGCAATATTAATAAGCTCTGGTTGAGATAGACTGGGTTGTTTTTCAATCAGCATTACACCTTGAAGTGTATTCATTAGACCGCCGACTGTAGGAGAAGACAACTTTAATTTTTTAAGGCTTTTGTAGCACAAATATGTTGCTGTTTATCCAGTATGACATGCAAGCCTCTAACACAAGGCCTTGACACTTAGAGTACACTTAAAGCATCTACTCTTTCATTAACCTCAGTAAAAGATGTATATCTCCAAGCTGACATAAAATAGTTATAATATTTATTGTTGTTTTTTTTTCAGTAATGTATTTTCAATTCTACAGATGATTGATAGAAACAGTAAGCTTGTGGGCTGAACCACAACAATGACCTGAAAGCAACAACAACAGCAAAAACCTCCAACCAATATGTATCCTGTTGCGCCTGTTGTTGCAACCTGTTCTCATTTGGAAGTCATCCAATACCACCGCTTAGTTGGTGATTTTGTTGTCAGACACCGACAAAAGAAAAGGCATTCTTTTGCAGCAGTATGAGGTTGTCAGTTTGAAACACTGCCAGACAGCATAATTCAAGGAGATGGAAAGTCCCTATAGGATGGGCAGCAGGGGTGGTGGATGGGTCCAACAAAACTGGACTTTCACACAGGAGCCCGTTGTTCGCCTCCTGTATGAATGTAGAGCCAAACCATGATATTTTTTTCTAAACCTAACCATGTGCTTTTGCACAAGGAAATAAATGCTTTTTTTTTCTTTGAAAAAGACTGTATGCATCTAATGAGCAGAAATTGTACATTTCCTGTGAACACAGAGGTGTATTTTGAAAAAACACAATGCATGTTACGTGAACAGCATGCTCCCAGGGTGACAGTCCAGGGTTTGTTGGACCCATCCACTTCACCTTCCACCTGCTCTATAGTGACTTTCCAGCTCTTTCTGTTGCATTGTTGTTGGTGGGGTTACAAATTGATGCCACCTGGGTGCGTACCAGTGTGTGATGCCCAAATCTCTGAAAACGTGGTGGTATTTGACGGGTTGGGAATGCAAAAGGGCTGAAATTAAAAGCTTACTTGGCATCAGATGATAGCCATTGGGTTCCGAGATTGCATTTCAGCCAATGTGTTCCTCCTCTTTTGCTCTTCACCCAGACTGTTTACCTACAGACAACCAAAGCGTACTCAAACGAGATTGGTCAATACAACTCGTAGTCCAAACAGACCACAAATGGAAACAAGAACACTACGATACCAAAATCTTGTCCCGTTGCCAACAGATTCTGCATACATATGTAGATATCTGTTTACAGAGATAAAGGATAAGCAAGATATTGATGTCGCCTTTCACCATTTCTCTCATCTGCCTGTTCTTTTCCCATGTTGCTTCAGTTTATACCTTCAATTTACACTATCATTCCATGGCAGGCCATAAAAACAGATTTGAGTGGCAGCCATGGGAGCTCTCCTCAGCTCCAAACTCCAGAAAAATATGAGACTTTGATTGAACCATCCACTCAAGTAACGGCACAATTTACTGACTTTGTTGCCATAATTGAGTTTTATGTTTATAAATAATTATGGAGATTTATACAGTTGTGTAAAGGCTGCTAATGCCAATACAGAAACACAGTAATGCAGCCATTATACAATAATAGCCTCAGGTGGCTAATAGAGCAGACTGTCATGAGGTGTAAATGGGCCTTTTGGATTGTTATTATTTTCTGTGTAGTACACATAATGATCATGTCCAAACAGCACGGCAAACATACATGCTGAAGTCAACTGCGCATTTGAGTGATAATGTAACATTTGGGTACCACAATAACACGTTAGTGAGAATCACTTAAAAGGGTCACTCCAGCAATTTAGTTTTGCACTTCTATAAATAAGAGGCACACAGACATATATTAAAGCAAGAATGGTCAAAATTGAAGCAGTGGAGGTTGCGATATCTTTACCTTTAGTCCCCAGTGGTGGTCAAGCTGGATCCTACACGTCTTTTATTAGACCCTCCATGCCAGGGTAATGCCCCATTCCTTCACTCTTCATGCCCCTAGGTTGTAAAGCTGGCATTCTGATATAAATTTGTGGTTTCCAAACCCTGAAGCAAGATAGCCTTGATGGGGGAGTTGTATAAAGTGCAGGACTGTGATATCAGAATCCACTCTTTGCATCCATTCTGTGGTCAGGTTTAGGCAGCAAAATTACTTCGGTTAAAGGGAAATTTCAGTTTATTATATAAGCTTTTTTTCCACAAAGACCGCCTCATATCGTTAGGATAAATGTCAGAGAACATATAGAAAACGACATGTAAACGTGTTGTCTTACCTTACCGGTGTGCTGCCATGTTTGTTTACCATCTAGCTCTGCTTTCCAAAGCGTGGCCGAAATATCGTGAGAACAAGCAGCGATCTCATACCGTGCCTGAAATCTCGTGAGAACAAGCAACAGCAGCTGGAAGGCAGAACTGGACGGTAGCCTGAAAAGTTCATTCATTTATTTTATGAAAGATTTATAGAATAATGGCTGACTTTTTGCCAGACTTCGACTTTGTGGAGGAGGAATTTGATTTTGCAGAGCTTGATGGCCGCCCTTATTTATTTGAGCCAGAATACACTGACGAAGAGCTTCGTGAAATTGAAGAACGGAGGAGGAGAGAGAGAGAGGCGCAACAGGTAGNNGATATGAGGCGGTCTTTGTGGAAAAAAAGCTTGTTTAGTGGACTAACTTTGCACTTGAAGTATGCCCGTTCACTTACGTTTTAACAGGTCTGACGCTACTATGCGCCCTGGCTGTATCTAGGCTAACGGCTAACATGCTAACTATTATTTTTATGTCACTAGTCACTTGAAACAAATTTAGGACGATAGGAGACAGGTTGAAATAAACTGAAATTTCCCTTAGGTTAGGTTAGGAAAAGATTGTCATTTTGGTTAAATATTTATGTGACATGTTGATGTTCACCCTTGGCTTATTTTGTATTAAACCTATGCATGAACTTAAATCGAGTACTTTGAGTGTCACCTTTGTTACTGGAGCATGCATGGTCTATGACATCAAAGAAGGAAGCACAGGGACTGGATTAACTGCAGCGGACCTTGAGACCATCACTGCCCATGGCATTTCCTGATCACCCAGCCAGACCAGCCGGAGGAAGTGCCACTGAGGGCGGTGTAAGGATAAGTGCAGATAACAGCTAGGCTGCCCAAGCTTGGACCTAAGGCTGCTCCACTACCCTTGGATATCAGAGACTTGTTGTGCCTACTTGCAGAGCGCACGACTCTGTTGGATGAGCAGAGGCAGACTCTGTGTTTGCATTGGTAATGCTTAGTGTTCAAGCATAAAGTTGATAGACAATGGTTCCTTGATGTCAAAATTTTAATGTTAAGATGCCACGCATTTTATCTACCCAAAGAATTCACCAGTCTTGTTTTTGTTCACTGTCAACATTGCTCCTGATGCATATTCAAACAAGAAGAGCCCTTGGACAGCACTGACCTCTGCCAAAGCCAAATGCCATATCTCACAGTGTTGAAGGTGCAAAATTCAGTGCATTACTTCAGCAGAAAACTACAATCATGCATGTCCCCACTGGCTAGGTAATTGTTGCCATTGTTCACTGTTAGGCTCTAGGGCTCTCGCAATTACCAGTGTTGGGGCGTCAGAGCCGGTTGAGAAACTTTTGTGATTAATAGGGGGTTGACGAGTTGGTCAGCTCAGTAAATTTTGCAACTATTCCAGACGCTTGATTTTTTCAACATCTTGCTAGTGTATCTGTAAGCCTGTCATGGGTGGTCAAACCGTGGTAGTCACAATACATGTCTGATCACTATGCTACTTTTAAATGTCCTTATCTGAGAATATTTATTAATTCATATTGATGGATAATGAATTGTGTTAGAATACTGTTTCATCTTATCTTACTATGACGAAAACTCTGGGCCGAATTCACAAAGAATGAACTGCGGCCGCTGATAGCACCTTGAATTGCACTTCACTTGCACCCGCAGTTTGCTCCATCTTAACGTCCTATTCACAAAGGATATTGCGCTAATGATATACCAGCGCAAACACGCCCACAAAGTTTGGCAGCTGAGTGCAGTTTGCCCCTGATTTGCCCCTGATTGCAATTAGTCACACATGGCAAAGTTATTTTTTTCACTTAACTGCGTGTGGCTATTAGCGATGGTAGTAGTTAGGCTAATTAGACTTTGTTTGGCAAAGTACTGAATACTGTAGGCTATACCCTCATGTAGTGATGTCTGCTGGTGAGTCAGTCTAACAGTGTCGGAT
>NC_065518.1:31591862-31610044 GCF_006386435.1 Epinephelus moara | reverse complement strand
TTTGGTGAACATAATCTAGGGACCAATATCTAAAGTTCCCTCTTGGCAAAAGCTGGAAAACTTACTAAAACTGAGCTTCTATAAGGCAATGAATATTGGGAGGGCGCGGCTCATCACATAAAGGTGTATAACATCTCAAGGGTTTCACCGATCACCACGCAACTTTGTAGGCATATGACCACGCATAATCTGAGGGGACCCATCCATTATTGACCTGATCAAACAAAATGGGGGCGCTAGAGAGCTAATTTCTTATCTAGGCCTAACCGCCATATCAATTTTTACTAAACTTGGTAGATATGTAGAACAGGATGCCTCAAGGTGACTGGAGAAATTTAACTCTAATTGGCAACTGGGTGGCGCTATAACAACAGGAAAATGCTTAAAAATGGCTAAAATGCGACCGATCGCTGTGGCTCCCCCTGTGGCCCAATGTTTGGTTTTTTTGATGATGGTGACAAAGCTACCAATGGGTATGGACTAGTAGACTTCATTTATGGGCTCTGGGATTTTTTGGAGTAATAGTATAGAAAAACGGAGCATTTGAATACTGATTTGGACATCAATTACCATGGCAACAATGGAAGCTTCAAAGCATTTAGGCCACCCCTAGTTAGCACCGCTGATAACACTGTCCTGACTCATGGTGGAGGGAAGGCCTTGTTGTGGAAGCAAGTGTGTTGCAATGTATTTATCTGCAAAGACTCTGCCCTCTGCCCATATATCCTTTTTTCCATTGCTGTGTTTGTGACAATCCTGGCACAGCACGCAAGTGAGGATGGGACTTTATAAAAAGGTAGCAGTCAGGTGCCAGACCATAAGGAGCACGCATCCAAGGGGAAGCTATGAAAATCAAAGACACAGCTCCAAAAAAGACAAGTTGCAAATAAATGCCAATTTGGGGTTGGCTCTCACTTTGCTAGTGGCACTGTTCACAAGCAGTAACCAATAATTTCTCAGTAGTATACCTTTAACATTAACCATCTCTTCACTGTGGTGCACAGACATTGTATAGAAATCATTTTGGATGTTAAAAAACATTATAATTGAACAAAATCGGGGGTTTTGCAGAAGACAAAGACATTATATAACTGTTTTCATAGGGTGTACTGCCCAAGACGAGTGAACTGACCTTGATATGTAAAGTTGCTGAAGCACTCCTTTAAATATCAAGACGAAACTGTAGGGCAATATGATTATGTAATTGTAAATGCATTTCATTTATAAAACATGTGTTCCATGTTGTTTGAAAGTGTGGTGTTATGTATTATCACCAACATTTTTTTTCTTGTCTTTTAAATGTTTATTTCCCAGACATTATTATGCATTGCAGGAAGTGGAGGGAAATACATTATCTTGCACTTGCAAAGATCTTACCTAACAAAACAAGCATGAGCACAAAATGAGAACAAGTACAAAACCTATGTGAAAACCCATGTTTCCAACAATCACAGTAGAGCACACTGCATTGTAGCCATACCACAGAGTATCAGCCTGAATAATGCCCTCCCCGAACTCCCATTGTGGATCCAATTTCACTGCAGAGCATAGCAATGCCATTAAAGACAAAAAAAAAAGGGCATGAAAATACAACACACACTCACATCACACCACACACAAGAGTATTGCACAGTGCACTCTCGTGGGAAGGGAAGCAGTTCCACCTCAGGGAGCTGTGAAGGCCAACTCTCGACAGAGTCAACTCTGAAGCGGAGCCACAGAGGCCGGGTGCATACAGATGACTGGGTGCTTGTGTGTGCTGGAGAGAGAGGGGCTGCTGTATATAGTATGTATGTTTGGGTAAAGGGCAGAACATGCTACTGGAGGCCCCGGGAACAGATGGTGTTTTCAGTTGGGACTGGATTGTGAGCGGGAGAGAGGAGAGGGAGTGCAAGCTGTAGAGAAGGTTGTGAGATACAGAAAACAGACTGATAAGACATGTTGTCAAAAAAAAAAAATGGGTGCACAATTTTAGTTCTGTTCAAGTTTGGAATGCAGAGTTTAGGTTTTGACACATGCTATGCTGCTATTGATGTCCATAACAGGATTCATTCAGACTTTATTCATCTGTTTCTTTACCTGATGAAATAATATCTGATACTTTAAAAATTCACTCTCTTCGGATGCAGCTGCAAAAAATTGAAAAACATGATTCAAAAGCAATCATAAAAAACTCCAATAAGAATCATAATCATCACCACAGCATGAGTGTTATATAATGAGTGTTGTTACATAACCTCTCTTTAATATTTAACAATATTTAAGTACCATCACTTTACTGCAGTTACATAAATCAAAAAGCTTTTGAAAATATGAATGTGAATAATAATAATAACCACTATAGTCACCTCAGTAGTCACGATGATGATGAGTCGTAATAGTCATCAAAATCACAATCTCAATATGTTATGCATGAGCACTCCCCAAAACCCCTTAATCATCCCTCAGTGCTGTAACAGGCTTTTTACAATTTACCAAATTGCAAGTATATGGATACACAACAGTGACAAAGTACTCACTTAGCAACAAGGTCCACTTGGAAAAGAACAGCAGGCTGCCAGGTTGAGGCAAACATATTTGCAGCAGCAGCAGAAACATTTAGCTAGAACTTCCTCTGCTTTTATATTTAGAAGAGAACAGCTTAGCCCTCTGGGACTCTGCATCCTCATATGAGAACATTACATTTTGCTGCACCCTGTACTTAATTTCTCTTAACTAAGACCTGTTGTCCTCATTCATGGACACTTTTTGTGCCATCTTGTCGTAGCAAAAGTACAACACACTAATCCATGTGAGAGCAAAATGGCAGCCATCTCTGCCAAATCAGTCAACAGCTGATCCTGACACAAAAGTGGACAAGATATAAAACCTGATCAAATTTTATGGTTGAAACTTGTTTATTTATGCTTAATAACAGTTGTACTTTGATATGGCATACAAGTCTCACCACATTTAGCAAAAGCAACAGTCTAAGGTGCTGTTAATTAGGAAGTACAATTGTGAGGACATTTGGACTTTACTATTGGATTATCCCAGCATTTCATACAGGCCAGTTAGGTGTGACATACGGTTCCTACAGACAAATAGGACATTCCCACCATGGAGTATGCAGCTAGGAAAATTCATACAGTTTTAAAAAAGTGAAAAAAATCACAACATTTTTAGATATGTTGCATCATATGCAATTTTGCTTTTGCACAGCCATGTTCAGGCATTTGAACAGTGACCCCTATCCCAAATAGTTACAAAATATTGAACAATTGTTGCATTGTTTGCAATTTGCAATCTTAATTGCAGCGTTTAGGCACTGCAATTAAGAGTTTTTATACTTTATTACACACTTGTACTCAAGTACAGATCAAAGACAATGCTTAGTTTTTTTATACTTGTCAGGTCCTAATAATCCCAACTGACTAGGAGAAATTAAAAACACATACCAAACAAGACTTTGGGACTGTAGGAGCATAGAGTATAAAATGAGGCTACATGTTAATGTAGGCTGTCAAATGGACGGCATTGCTGTCCTGATATAATTACTGCCCCCCACCTACTGACCCTCCTCAGCAAAAACAATTGGAGTCCTACATTACTTTTTTGAAAGGTCCTGAAACACCAAGCCGGTCAGTTGGTCAATGTTGGGCCATCGGTGAGCCCCCGTTACCCTAGTTTTTCAGTGTATTCTGCACTGCTGGCAATAGTCAGCCCATGCCAACTTTTTTTGTGCCAAATTCAGTGCCAATTTGTATTGACGTTGGAATTGGCAGAACTTAACAGGGTGTCAAATCCCTCTGATGGGCAGGTCAGTCATGTACACCAGAAGAGAAACAGAAGCAAGGAAAGCAAACAAACAGCTAAAGCCAAGAGACATGCATAAGATTCCTTTGTTCTTTTCGACATCAAGTTGTCTTGGTAATGTGCTATTTTACTAACCAGCATCTCAAATCTATGCCGTCAGTCTTTCAATTTCCCTTTTTGACCATTGGCTGTAGTCTTTGTAGTGTGTTCAAGTGCAACTTTCTGGCTGCGACAGAGGCAACTTGAGGTGAAGCAGCAGTCGGCCGTTGTCGCAACAAGTTCTTTGATGTTTTGGTGTGTCTGGCCCTTTAGAGGCTGTGGCACACTCATTTTAAAGCTATGCAAAGGCAGAGATATCTTCGGAACAACTAGCATGGCCATTTTCAAAGGTGTCCCTTGAACTCGCACCTCAAGGTATCTGAATGAAAATGGCGTCCATGGGTAGCCACATGTCTCCCCCAAACTTGAAAAGGTTTGGTCCTACTAAACAGGATTTTTGTGGAACTTAAAATGTTAACTGTAGTGGTATTGGTCTATGCACTTCAGATAATAACTGTAAAATGAGAGACCAATGTATATCAGTATGCATTTCCTTAACTCTCCATATTGACATAGTTTTCAACTGGCCTTTATACTTCAACAGCATAATCGAATTCCTGAAATTAAGTGATGGTTTTGGGTTTTGGTGTGCCACCCCAGGATGTACAGTGGTCTCATCAAGCCACCCCTGTGAAAAATTTCTGGAGGCACTGCTGCTACCACTACAAAGACTACAAACAAAATTCAGCTCATTGAAATTGTGTTACATTTAGAACAGAGAAACCCATTGGTGCTTATTAAATTCAGGGGGGACCAGGGAACTTTTGTCTTGTGATCCCTCAGTCATTTCCGTCTTAACCTCATGCTGAGTCATCATGAACTGAGCATTAAAGCACCCTGCCAGCAGATGCTATTAGTCATATCACTGGCTGTCTGACAAGTCAATTTATTCTGTAGTGTTCTGCATATTTTCAAAAATTGACAAAAGATGTTTCATTTATCTCAAAGCCTTTTTTTTCTGTATCAAGCTTACCTCAAGGCTAAAAACATCCTGGCAACTGTGAAACCAGGATCTGCAAACATTTGACAATGGTGCACTCTTAAAGTCAGCTAAGGAATGAAGTTTCCCCCGCAGGGTGAACGGTAGGTTTAAAACAGTAATTTGTTAATTGCTGTTGAATTAGAAAGAACCAAATTATCCTCGGGGTTTGTGTTATGTGCGCTAGGCCTGAGGAGAGGAAAGGAGAAGAGGCGAACATGTTATCCTTTTAAAGTGCACTTTAATGCTTTGGCATCAGTGTGGTCATCTTCTATGGATTAATAGTTCATCAGGTAGCATTCACCAGCAGATTCTGTCAGCCTGGAGAGGAAAAGTAGGGTTGTGGATATTTTGTCTCCATCATGCATCAAGAGGGAAATATACTGATTGAAAAATGAAAATATCTTTAATGACATTTTTTTTAAAATTCACAAAGAAGTGGATTTAAGATTGAACGCAGTAAATAGTTATTATAATTATTACCATTTTGCCAATTTGAAACAGTACTTAAAGAGAAAGTTCCACATCAGCTGCACCCATGTTTTTTTTTGTTTGCTTTTTTTTTCTTTAAACTGAGCTATGCATGCTATGCTGTCATCAAGTATTTTGTCGTAAAGCCCGAAGACTCTGTAAGTTGTCACCATTGCCAGAAACATATCAAACGGTTGTGATTGGCTGGACCCAGGCAGGAAATCTGTCCAAAAGGGAGGGAGCACAAACACATCAACCATAGCAAATAAAAAATGAGTAGATTTGTCTGGTACCCAGGCTATTCTACATGGTTCCCACAGAAACCTTAGGCAAGCAGCCATGTGCTGCACTTTTTCAGAGCAAGAGAAGTTAAACAGATGTACATTTAAATGAAATAAACTAAATGAACCAGTTGTGGTTTTATAACAGCTAAAGAACCAGATATTTTTTCCATTCATCTGGTCACCAGAAACAAGGATAAATATTTAAGTTACTCTGTGTCTGCTAACAGGCACCTGTTCACACATAAATTGACCATGAAACTTTAAAAGGTGATGATATATTTATGTTGTGTTTAGGCTTGTTATGCTGCCCCTTTGTGGCCAAAAAAAATAATAATACAGATTTAGAGTTACGTAACTTGTTTCCTGCATAATTGCCAAACCTGAACCTTATTCCTTGAATACTGGGCTCAGTACTGATCCCTGTTAATTATGGCACCTGATTTTTATTTCGTTATCTTTTGAAGAAAATGTATGGTAGTTTAAGTCACATTTTGGCATTGTGATCTTTGTTAGTTTTAGTGTACTTACGGTCAACAAAACATTGAGCATAGTGTTAGTTCAAGCAGGACATGATGTCAAGCTCAGCTCACATTGCAGCTCCATCAGTTGATCTCAAATCAACTGATGGAGCTGCTGATTGATGGAATGGAGTCAGCTGATAGGTCACATGATTCCTTTTTATGCAACCAGTCTACTGTTGCTGCTTCCCCTGCAAGCCGTTTTGCAACCTGCCTCCACCCCAGGCCCTCCTTTTCATGTCATGTCTGAGTTATCAGTGTCATTTCTGTTTGTCATTGATGCTGCTCTGTTCTGCTCCTGGGGGGTCTTTGCTGCTGCTCTCCCTGCCTTAGGCTTTCCATGTAGGTGCATGGAGGGGCAGGGAGGTTTGCCTTTGGCTTTCCTCATTTGCACATGGAAGGGTCGTTAGGTGTGCTCTCTCCGCCTCAGGCTTTCCATGTGGGTGCGTGGAAAGACAGAGAGGCCCCAGAACAGAGCCATTCCACCAAATATAATATTTCAAATGGAAATAAAGTTGTCTTTGACTAAAATGTTCCTGACTGAACTTTTTTATATTTTATTCTTGTGTCTGTCAGTCTTGTCATGCATTTTGATTTTTTTTTTTTGTCTTCCAGTTGCCACGGTTACATGTGTCATTATCATCTATAACCAGAATAGTGAAAAAGGCTCTGTGACTCTGCTCTGAGTGATACATCCAGAGTCTGAAGTAGGCATCCTCCACCTACCAAATGTAGGTAAATTGCTGGCAGTGGCATGTAAAATCGTCAATTTGGGGTATAGATAAAAGGAACAACAGACAGACACATCAGTCATACCCGTTATATAAGCAACGCTATTGGTTGTGCAAACGTTTGTGTTGTGACCAACAGTCACAGTCACAATGTATGGAGCTTTATCCCTATCTTTATTCAAGAGAGTGGTCTATCAGTTTGAGAGCATTATTTATTGATTTCACATTCAAAAACCCTGCCCTCACACTCAAATAGCCTCTGCTTGCGCTTGGATCCACTCTGTTTCTGCTCAAACTGTGTGCTTGCACTCAGATACCATGTTGCACACACTCAGATACCATTTGCTTGCACTGATTTCCTGCTGGAGCTTCAGCTTTTCTCCTCGCGCTCAAACTGTTTCTCTGCGCTTGTGGAATTTCTGCTCTCAGATTTCTGCCCTGCGCTTGGATTTTTTCGTGTAACAACCCTGTCAAAATCCCCCAACCAATAGAATGCCAGATTTACTGTTGACCAATGAAATGATCCCTGCCTCCTTGTGGGTGCGCTCGCTTGAGTATTAGAGCGTCCTGTCCGGGCGGGTACTCTTTAACCGGGTTCATCCACTCCCATCCTCTTCCCCTGTCGGGAGTTATTTTTCAACAGTCACCAGCTCACTATTATCCCTTACTACATATATATATGTCTATATATAATTAAGCAATATCTCACAAGAGGGAGTGATACTGTATATCGTCACGGCTGTGATTCGGTCATGGGCACTGTGGCACGAGGCCGTAGGTCGAGTGTCGAAGACAATTATAGCCGTGTGACGATATACAGTACAACGTCACGACCTCGAGTGTGATATTGCCTTTATACAACAGTTCAACAACCGCTTAAACAGCAATGCTGAGTAAGGAAATGTTAACACAAGGTGATGAAATAAATTATTTAAGTATGTTATGTAGCTCCGCGAAAAAAAAAAATAGTTCCCCCAGTCTGTTGCCAGGCAACGCAGCACACACGCCAGAAACTCATAAGCTACTTTGTATTTACATTGATCTGCAACTGTGTAGCTTCGTCCAGTTTGGCTGATGAAACGTTGGCAAACCTGGATGTTGGCACGGCTGGATTCAAACACACCTGGAGGTCTGCACTGAAGAGTCCTGGCTTTCCTTTTCCTCGTCCTCTCCTGACGACCACTCATAATTTAATTCAAATGTAATTTAGGGAAAATATCCATCTTCTTGGTGTAACGCTATAGTGTCAGTTTGCGTCAGTGTAACGAGTGTGACAGCTGGTTAATTAACGGCTGTATTTATATTTATAACACCTGTGAGTGGAGTGATTTTACTGTTACATGTCCCAGTGATGTTATACTCTATATCAGCACTCACCCCAGATAGCACATCTGGCCGTATCAAGTTTAAATCGTTAACACATAGCAGGGAGAACGTTTGCTCATTGCCAAGACGTCGCTGAGACGTTGGCCTTTAATCGAAAATGACCACCACGCGACGTTCAAACGTATTCATGTGCTTCGTTAACTACGACCATTATTCATTTAGGTCGGACTTTTCAAACTACAAATATTTCACCATTCAATGTGAGAAATCAGTGCTAACATTCAAAAATAGCTGACTGTTACCCTATTTCGTGTGTAAGTGTGCACAATGAAGAGACAAAAGTCAATTTGACAAACTTTATTTTCAAATTTCCACAAACAATATCTGACAGCCAGTCCGCTTCTCCTGGCAGCCTGCAAGACACAGAAAAGATGATGAGCACATAACTTAAAAAACAAAACAAAAAAAATCCCAACTTCACCACTGTATTTTAATTTTTTGTTAGCATTTCAGCTGTATTTAAGCCAGATTGAAGGCTTTTGGTCCGTCACTCTGCTTCATTCAGTGTGGAAACTGTTAAATAACGGGATCGTTAAATAACGGGATCCAGCGTTAACTCTGTTAACTGTTAACAGCAGCTCAACAATCAGTCCTTCAACTCGGAAAAACAGTGTCTTCAAAACTGCGCTATTACCTGTAGCCACCGGGTCAGTTTGCTTTGCAGAGGAGGAGACCTCAACTGATAAATTGCCCATAAAATCACATGAACAACATACCGAAGGCATCCTTAAACTTCACTATTTGACCTCCGTGGTCCTCTCCGTTCCTCTCCTCCACACTTGAGCACCCGTTCTGGGATACACAGTGTCGGCCCGCCCGGCCTGACCTCCGCGCTCCTCTCCGCTTCTCTAAGCCGCACTTGAGCATCCGCAGAGGAGAGACAGTGCTGCCGCGGAGGTCAGGCCCGGGCGGGACCATTGGTGAGTGGATCCCAAGTCTCGAGCCCTGTCCGGGACCACGGGTGGCAGCTCCGGGCACTTCCACTTAAACCCAAAAGGAGTGCTCACGACAACCAGATAAGCAGATAACATCAGCTAGGGAAAATAAAATGAAAACACCACAGTTTTAGCCTGTTAGCTAACATGAGCTAAACTAGCTAACAGCTAACGAAAGATAACGTTAGTTGGTGGAGAGCTGTGCTAAGCTATATACACCCAGTCGTGCTTCGCCACTCACCAGGAACCTCTTTTAACGGTCACAGAAGAAACAACAAAGCTATTTTCTGCCAATTTATTCCAGTAGAGCTTACCTGAAACCAACTGCGATGAGATGCTGTGTCCTGTGAGCTCAGCTCCAAACAAACACCGCGGAGATGAAATTCCGCCTCTGTGGCGACTTCGGTATGTGGGCAGACATTCTACGGCACTGGGCCGACCCAAAGCCGACGTAACAGAGACGTTTGATGAGCTGGGACAAAAGAGTATTAACTTTAAAAATATCATATATATATATATATATGGCGCACGTGTGTAAATTAACAGTCCCTTTATTCCAAAAGTGGTAAAGAAAGCAAGAGAAGAACATTTAATTTACAGGGCTTTCCCTGGAGGGTGGGAGTGGATGAACCCGGTTAAAGAGTACCCGCCCGGACGGGACGCTCTAATACTCAAGCGAGCGCACCCACAAGGAGGCAGGGATCATTTCATTGGTCAACAGTAAATCTGGCATTCTATTGGTTGGGGGATTTTGACAGGGTTGTTACACGAAAAAATCCAAGCGCAGGGCAGAAATCTGAGAGCAGAAATTCCACAAGCGCAGAGAAACAGTTTGAGCGCGAGGAGAAAAGCTGAAGCTCCAGCAGGAAATCTGTGCAAGCAAATGGTATCTGAGTGTGTGTAACATGGTATCTGAGTGCAAGCACACAGTTTGAGCAGAAACAGAGAAGTTCCAAGCACAAGCAGAGGCTATTTGAGTGCGAGGGCAGGGTTTTTGACCGTGAAATCAATAAATAATGCTCTCAAACTGATAGACCACTCTCTTGAATGAAGATAGGGATAAAGCTCCATAACAATGTAGCAAATCAAAACTTAGGGCATCTGTGTCATTGTGTTGTATGATCAAACTGCACATTTTACAGTGTCCTTATACTGTGACCATCCCGGATACACCTGTGTATTAGTGATGCTTTTTAATCAGCATCTTTATCTTGCCACACTGCCACACTTGTTAGGTGGATGGATTATCTTGGACAAGGAAAAGTGATCACACACACAAATTTTAACAAATCTGTGACCACAATTTAACAGAAATATATCTATTGAGTGCATGAAAACAGTCTTAGATCTTTAATTTAAACCTGTGGGAAAAAAAGGCAGCAAAAACAAAAGTGTTGCATTTAAAGTTTTGTTCAGTATGTATAGCCATCATTTGTTACATTTAATGATGTCTAAATTATTTAAACGTTATTGCTTCATTTAGTGGACAGATTTCAATAGCGTCAGGAAATAATTAAATAAGTGGCAGACAAAGAGAGATATTGCCTGTCACTGTGGCAGGTAGTGAAAAAAGTTAATTTCAGACCCTGGATCCAGGATACAACAGACTTACTTTGCAGTAAATCCAGTTATCATTTCCAAAGCCAGTGTGTTTGAATAGAGTCGCTCTCTCTCTGTCATTCCTGCTCACCTAGCAGAAGCATTAGCATTACCACAGCTGCCTGTTCTCTCCGCCACTGCAACTCATTCATAAACTGGATTCACAGAAATACTGTTCACTGTCTGGGTTTAGTTTGAGACGGGACAAAAATGTAATATATTTCCTCATTTTCAGATCTAACTATTTATTTAGTTTTCATTGTGAAACTAACACTGATACCAGTACGTTAGTATCAGCCTATTTCATCTGCCTAGCAATATATTTTTCTGGCTCTAGTTTTAATGGACAAAAGTACAAGAGTAAGACCCAGGATGACAAAAACCTGGGATTTCCCTTTAAGGGTGCACAAAAGAAACCTTCAAATCCCACAAGGAAATACAAATGTTACAGACATTCATGAATCTGTATAATGCAAGACCCATCGCTCCAGAGAGGGAGACCTTGAAACTCAGACAATGCAAAGGTTTCAATGGAATGGGAACAGATCTGTCTGCTATTGGTATATCAAATAACACAAGGCTTTTCCAGCACAACTTTTCTACAAGCATGTCCCCAGAGATCCATGCAGCAGAGCAGACCTGACCCACCATTCTCACCTCAGAAGATATGTTACAGTGTATTCTATGGCCGTACAAAGTGTTAAGTGTCAGTGTTTTTGTAAGCTGTAGTGTCTAAGTTAGTAGAGGTTAAGTGTCCAGATGCACACTGCACTCCACTCTCCATCCACTGCACAGCGGGGCCACTAAACACTCAGTATGTGGACTGCACTGCAATAACGACCCCATGCTGAGGGATGAGTGTGTGTGTGTGTGTGTGTGTGTGTGTGTGTGTGTGTGTGTGTGTGTGTGTGCGTGTGCATGTGCATGTGTGCGTGTGAGGATTTCTTTGAGTGAGGAGCAAGTCAATGTTTGGATGTTTGGAGATGGTTGGATGTATAGCAGGCAAGTTGACCGTGTGATCCTTTCTGTTAACTCCCCAGTCCCTGGATGCATTAAGCATTCTGCTCTGCTCCACACACTCTGGACCTCACCATCAAAACAGAGCAGGCTCCTGCCATTGCATATAGGTTTTTATTGATCCTGGGTTAATAGGGATAAACACATTGATTCACGTCATGTAGTGTGTGTAAGCTTGATTTGTGCTCAGCTTGTATTGCCTCTGACCTGAGCATACAGTATTATTTTTGACTCATACAGATGAAGTTAGCCAATCCAGAGATGACTTTTAAAGACCCGACTGCCACTATTAATATTTCATATGTCTCATATCGGCAGCTATGCACTATAAGAAATAAAGGTCCCAAAGTGGTCCTTCCTTAAGGGCTGAGGTTCTACCCAGAACCATTTGCCTATGAAGAGCTGTTTTTTGAAGAAAGTGCTGTAAGGCAAAGGGTTTCAACAAGAACCTCTTTCATCCAAAGAATCCATTTTTGGAAGAAGGAGTTCTCGAGGGATTGTTGAAATCATGGGTGTTGAGTGTTGGGTTAATGATCTTCAACCAAAAATATTCAAACTTTTACCCACGTTTTAACTATTTTTAAATGTAGAAAAATCTGGAACCCATCCATCCATTTTCATTCGCTTATCCAGGGCCGGGTCGCGGGGGCAGCAGGCCAAGCAAAGCACCCCAGACATCCCTCTCCCCAGCAACAATTTCCAGCTCCTCCTGGGGGACCCCAAGGAGTTCCCAGGCCAGACGAGATATGTAATCCCTCCAGCGTGTTCTGGGTCTGTCCTGGGGCCTCCTACCAGTGGGACGTGCCCGGAACACCTCCAGCAGGAGGCGCCCAGGAGGCATCCTGATCAGATGCCCGAGCCAACTAAACTGACCCCTTTCGATGCGAAGGAGCAGCGGCTCTACTCCCTGCGAATGTCCAAGCTCCTCACCCTATCTCTAAGGCTGAGCCCAGCCACCCCACAGAGGAAACTCATTTCCACCGCTTGTATCCGCGAACTCATTCTTTCAGTCACTACTCACAGTTCATGACCATAGGTGAGGGTTGGGACGTAGGGACCAGTAAATTGAAAGCTTTGCTTTCTGGCTCATCTCCCTCTTCACCACGACGGACCAGCGCAGTGCCCGCATCAGTGCAGAAGCCGCACCGACCCGCTGATCAATCTCACGCTCCATTCTACCCTCACTCGTGAACAAGACCCCAAGATACTTGAACTCCCTCGCTCGAGGCAGTAACTCTCCCCCAACCCAGAGAGGGCAAACCACCAGTTTCTGACAGAGGACCATGGCCTCAGACTTGGAGGTGCTGACTCTCATCTCAACTGCTTCACAGTCGGCTGCAAAACGCTCCAATGCGTGCTGGAGGTCACGGTGTGATGGAGCCAACAGAACCACATAATCTGCAAAAAGCAGGGATGCAATTCTGAGGTCCCCAAACCGGACCCCTTTCTCCCCCCGGCTGTGCCTCGAGATCCTGTCCATGAAGATCACAAACAGGATTGGTGACAAGGGACAACCTTGGCAGAGGCCAACACCCACACCCACCGTGAACGTGGTCGACTTCAGTATGAAGTGAGTATGAGTATGAAGTCGACCACCATGAGCAACAGCTCTCACTTTGGTCATACGGGGACCGAATGGCTCATAGCAGCGAGCCTGGAACCCCATACTCCCGTAGTACCCCCCACAAGACCCCCCGAGGGACGCGGTCGTAAGCCTTCTCCAGGCCCACAAAGCACGTGTAGACAGAATAGGCAAACTCCCACGCCCTCTCCAGTAGCCTTGCAAGGGTAAAGAGCTGGTCCACTGTTCCACAACCAGGACGGAATCAGCATTGCTCCTCCTGAATCTGAGGTTCGACAATCGGTCGGAGCCTCCTTTCCAGCACCCTGGAGTAAACTTTACCCGGGAGGCTGAGCAGTATGATACCCCAATAGTTGAAGCACACCCTCCAGTCCCCTTTTTTGAAGATGGGGACCACCACCCCGGTCTGCCACTCTGCAGGCACCGTACCCGACCTCCAGGCGACACTGAACAGGCGTGTCAGCCAAGACAGCCCAACAGTGCCCAGAGCCTTCAGCATCTCAGGGCGAATTTCATCCACACCCGGCGCCTTGCCACTGGGGAGCTTTTTAACTACCACAGCGACCTCCGCCAGGGATATGGGCCAGAGTTCCCCCGAGTCTTCAGGCTCTGCCTCATTCTCGGTGGACGTGATGGCCGGGTTCAGGAGGTTCTCAAAGTGCTCCTTCCACCACCCGACGATGTCCCCAGTTCAGGTCAGCAGTTCTCCCTCTCTGCTGAGCACAGCCTGAGACAAGCCCTGCTTTCCCTTCCTGAGTCGGTTAACGGTCTGCCAGAACTTCCTTGAGGCCAACCGAAAGTCCTTCTCCATAGCCTCCCCTAACTCCTCGCCAGCGAGCATCTGGTGGCCGGGCCTTAGGCCATGGGGCCTGGTTGGGCTCAGCCCTAAGTAATAACATGGAGACATCGCCCTGTGGGCCAACCACCCGCAGGGATAGAAATCGGGGTTGGGTGTGTTGTGTGCCGGGCGGCAGGCAGGGGCGGGGCCCTGGCGCGCCGTTCCCTGCTGTTGCGGACTGGCTTTTGGTACGTGGAATGTCACCTCTCTGGTGGGGAAGAAGCCGGAGCTGGTGCGGGAGGTGGAGCGGTACCGACTAGATATAGTTGGGCTCACCTCCACGCACAGCACTGGTTCTGGAACAAAATTCCAGGAGAGGGGCTGGACTCTCGCTTTTTCTGGAGTTGCTCAGGGTGAGAGGCACCTGGCGGGTGTGGGGATACTCACAAGCCCCCGGCTGAGCGCCGTTGTGTTGGGGTTCTCCCCGAAGAACGAGAGGGTCGCCTCGATGCGACTGCAGGTCGCAAAGAGAAGGTCTCTGACTGTTGTTTGTGCTTATGCACCGAATGGCAGGGCGGAGAACCCCACCTTCTTGGAGTCTTTTGGCGGCGTCCTGCAAGGTGTGGCACCTGGGGACTCCATAGTTCTCCTGGGGGACTTCAACGCTCACGTTGGCAATGACCGAGAAACCTGGAGGGGGGTGATTGAGATCTGAACCGGAGTGATGCTTTGTTATTGGACTTCTGTGTGAGCCATGGACTGGCCATAACGATCTTTATGATGGAGTGACTATAATGAATCACAATTTCCCCTTGGGGATCAATAAAGTATTCTGATTCTGATTCTGATTTTCTTCTGGGGACATGGTGAGGAACCCTATATGGTTATAGTTAGCACCTTTATTTCAAAGATTGTGCTTTCAATGAAATACATGTAGGCAGTTAAGTTGTGGAGGGTATATGCAGGTATATGGGGTATGCCCACCTCTTTTTCTGATTGTTGACAGTATACCCACCTATCAGCCAAAAAGCCTTTGGCATATATGGAGTATATCAACTTCCCACTTAGTAACCTACCCATCTAGCTAGTAGTGCAACGACCTTATCGACTACCAGTGCACTACTGAATTTACGGATAATATTGTCAAGCATATACAATGACTTCAGTTTTACATTTTCACAGAGAACTGAAACGGCCTGAAAAGACTCAAGAAGGAGACTAACAGAATGGTCAGTAACAAATGCACAATTTACGACAAGATGTGCCTCTAAATGACCCAAGAACTGTCCAGTGTGTGGCCTGCAAAGTCAAAAAAGACAATTAATTTATATGTTTAAGTAATTAATATATCAATTAAAAATACAAAATAGTGATTTAATATGTTTGACTTTAATAAATGAACCTCTGACACACCCAGCCTATTGAGGGTGAGTGAAGATGTGCATCCTGTTGCCTTGCTGATCAGCAGACCTTTCCAATATAAAGAACATAAAATGTGATAATGTGTGTATGAAATATTCAGGGCATTGTTAACAAGTCTCAACTCTGTAGAAACATTCAGAATTGAGACTGAATATTGGCTACCTATTGGCTACCTTTTTTCAAAGAGTGGTGCCCTGAGGTGAAATTAAAGGGAAATTTCGGTTTATTTCAACCCGTCTCCTAACGTCCTAAATTTGTTAGGACGTTAGCCAGAATACACTGACGAAGAGCTTCGTGAAATTGAAGAATGGAGGAGGAGAGAGAGAGAGGCACAACAGGTAACGTTAGAGGACGACAGAGGAGAAATGGCTGCTGGAAGGATTTAGCTCTGGAGATCAGTGGTGTAACGTTACCTGTGAATGCTGTACCCCAATGCCCACAGAAGAGGAATGCCTCTGTTGCAAGGAATGGGACCGGTTGCAGCCTTAGCTAAATGGTAAACAACAAACATGGCACCACACCGGTAAGGTAAGACAACACGTTTACATGTCGTTTTCTATATGTTCTCTGACATTTATCCTAACGATATGAGGCGGTCTTTGTGGAGAAAAAGCTTGTTTAGTGGACTAACTTTGCACTTGAAAGGATGCTCGTTCAATTACGTTTTAAGAGGTCTGACGCTACGGCATGTATCTAGGCTAATGGCTAACATGCTAAATATTATTTCTATGTCACTAGTGCCTTGAAACAAATTTAGGACGATAGGAGACGGGTTGAAATAAACCGAAATTTCCCTTTAATGTGAGGTTAAATTCTGTTATTTAATATAAAACAGAATATTTTTTATAGCTGTGTGCAATCACTCTACTTCACCTTTTAACCAATGTAATGTGTTTGCAATGCATATTTTGGATTCCTTAAGGGTTATTAATTATTGTTACACATTGTGGTATCATTTAATGCACTTATGCTACATACAGCCAGCCTCCAACTTGTTATTGGGAGTCAGCGATATCTAGGCATTCTGACAGCAACAATATCTCTCACTTGACTCAGCTGGCGAAATAGCAACAAGACCACCATCACTGTAAGTTATGTCTCAATAAAATCCAATATCAAGATGCATACAATCAATTCATTTAATTTACTAGTACTTGGTTTCAAACTGTTTTAAATAGGTAACAGCAAAAGTAGCTAATTGTGTTAGTTTAAATGTTGTGACTGCAAGACTACCAATGGAAGTAATGATCTTGGAATCAGGCATGAAGTTTAAATAATAAGATGCTTTACCCATTCTGCTGACATGGCATGAATGCAGTGAAAAGCACAACATCAACTGCAAAAAGACTTCATAGCTAGTGCTGCATTATTACCCCAACTTGACCCTGACACATAATTGTATTACTATTCCTAAACCTCTCTTACTTTAAGTTTCCCCAAGTCAGATTCACTCTTAAGCGCACACGTTTTAAGTCGCTTGTTCCAACTCGATGAATGTCACCTTCTCATGAGATGGTGTGTGTTTTTGAGATTCAATCATTAGCATAATATTTGACAACAAATTGCTACATCAGGCCACCTGTTCTGCTCCACTTGTTATTTAGAGACAAGTAAGACAAAAATTTCATGCAAGACTAAAAGCTTGAAGATTTGCCGTCAGAAATCAGCAACATAAAAATGCAGCAGTGTCAGGAGAAATATTAGGAAAAATGAGCAAATATTAATACAACTGTCATCAACTTATCATCAGAGGAGAGCCATACTGTGACAGACAAAAAAGAGGGAATGGTTTGATATGAAGTTATAGACACTACAATGTGTTAAAAAAAAAAAAAAAAGGTGAAGGGGATGTGACAGTCATAGAAGAATGAGAGAATATACTGTAGGTGTGTCTACGTTCACCCCTCTTTATGCGCATTTCAATTTGCACATTAAAAATCTGAGTGGAAACCCCAAAAATTTGAGAGAAAAAACCCTAACCCTAACCCTACAATATCCCAAAACACTTTCTATGATATGGGGAGGTGGAAAAGCTGCTACATTGATTAAAGGTAAATGTGAGTAAGTGTAAGGGAAACAGATGAGCAAATACAGAATGATGTATAGGCCTCTGCAAGCTTTCTTCATTGCCTCTGAATGGCTTTCAGCAGGCTTATGTATGCACACAGGGCTGCTAGCAGAACTCTTCCAGTAGCACAGAGCTGTAATATTAGTTGTTCAAAACTCTATTTCCATTGCTCACTGCCCCCCCCCTGCCTCATCTGTGCCGGCGAGTACCGCAGCACCTCCACAGACTATTACATCCAGACGGTCCCGGTGTTTCTCCCGCAGGCTCCACTTCACTCAGCTTCACTCAGCTGCCCGATATACCCGCTGCTTCTTCCCACATTAACCTGAATAACAAACCAGGGCTCTGTGCTCCGGTTGGATCCAAACGGAGAGCTAACTAACTGAGCTAACTGGCTGTGTTAGCAGCTGAGTGAAGTGGAGCATGAAGAGGAAGCACCGGTTAGCCCCGCTTTCACTGCAGGCAGATTCACTCGTCACTGGGGCGAGGAAATAAAACCTAAACAGCCAACTTAGTTT
>NC_065518.1:31562329-31591536 GCF_006386435.1 Epinephelus moara | reverse complement strand
GCCTGGCTACATTTTACAATGCTAATTGCAAATGTTAGCTGGGCTGCCAGGCTACTCACCTAACACAACCGTAATGCCTGACCCATTGCTGGGGCCGAGCCACTAATAACTCAAGCTCCGGACATTAACCCATGCTACGATTGTAACATTAAATTTAATTGAATCGACATAGCGACATGTGCTTAACGTTACTGTACTGGGGGGGGGATTCACATGAACGTACATGAACGCGCTGCCAGACCGGCTTGTAAACAAGGGGCTGGAGATCAACACAGAGAGAGGGTGTGTGAGGTCATGCTATACTCCAGATGAAATTACACCTCTAGTTCTTCACATAGCATTTTTTTAATTCCTTCAATTTAGAAATGATGAATTTCGCTTATTGCTCCTTTAAAGTAATAGTCTCAAAGAAATTACATTTGGTGAAGAGCATATTTTGACGTATTAAAGACTCAAGACTCAAAGTTTAGGACCTGGGTCTTGTTAGTCTTGAATTGAGACTTGACTCCAGACTTGCCTCACTTGACTTGGCACTTGACTTGGAACTTGCCCCTCTTGACCTCGGACTTGACTTGTGACGTGTCTGTCTGGACTTGTGCCTTGCCTTTGGACTTGCCTCTCTTGACTTGGGACTGGACTTGGGACGTGCCTGTCTTGACTTGGGTCTTGACTTGAGACTTGCCTCTCTTGACCTCGGACTTGACTTGGGACTTGCTAGTCTTGAATTGTGACTTGACTCAGGACCTGGCTCTTTTGAGTTGGGACTTGACTTGGGACTTGCCTCTCTGACTTTGGATTTGACTTGGGACTTGTTAGTCTTGAAATGTGACTTGACTCGGGAACTGCCTCTCTTGACTTGGGCCTTGCCACTCTTGACTTGGGCCTTGCCACTCTTGACTTGGGTCTTGACTTACCACTTGCCTCTCATCACTTGGGACTTAAGTGCAAATGACTTCAGAGTACATCTCTGAATGGCTTTTAACAACCTTGTGTATGCACACTCACACACACACACACACACACACACACACACACACACACACACACACACAAGCATAACATACATACATATACATGTAGATATAGATATATGCAGTATGTATGAACATGTATGAGGATTTTGCTCTGGGTTGGCTTGTGTACAATCAGTGTGTTAGTCTTACTGCCCATTTTCACTGCAACTAGGTCGATGTGTTCCCAGCAATTAATTTAGTGAGTACTATATTATCATAATTGCAGAAATAGAAATAATAGAACTAAGAAAACAATAAACTGAATTCATTCATTCCCTCTCTGGCTCAGCTGCTTACTGAATGGAAAGAAGGAGAAGGCCAAAAGACAGTATGTGACAGTATGAGGTATGTGAAGTGTGAAAGCTGCTCCTGTCAGATTGACATAGTAACTCCTGTGACCCAGGTTGACCTGCAGTCACAGCTTGTCACAATTGTGTTATGTTCTTTAATCTCAGATTAGGCCTTTAGTGTTGTGAGGTTATGAACAGGTAATCTGCTTGCACTCTTTAATCAGACAAAATGCGGGGTTTTAGGGGAGGTGTGCCAGCTTTACAATTCAAGCTCCGCACTGGTCAATGTCACCTTGTGTTGGAATCTGAAAGTGAAGTGAAAAGACTGTGAGCACCTTCATCTTATCCCTCCTCATTCACAACTAGTAAATCAACAGCTTTGTTACACCAATATGAACATATAAATGCAAAATCGTGACAAGACTTGTTGGATTAAGATTTTAGCTATACACCAAAATTTTCAAATCAATGATACATGTAGGCTATGTATTTTGCGAACATGTGACATTCCACGCCTTGCATTAGTCTCACAGCATCAGAAACATGGTCAGAAATAAACTTGTGAATGATCATTTCAAGCCAAGTGTGGTCTATGATCACCAAATGGTGAGTAGGTGGAGTTTTCAAATATGTGTTCACAGAAACCCACCTTTCCCGCAGAGCTGCCCACAAGGAGAACTCATTTATGGAACATGCACTTTCTCACCGGTTTACATCGCAATATCAAATTCACTCCCTCCTCAGATAAAGTTCACAGAACAACAGCAGCAGCACGGTGGAAAATCCACAGAATCACTACCATCTAAATTTACCTCCATATGGAACAACCTTGGGTTTCTAATTAACAAGATACCACTTAATTTCAGCACATCAATTAAACCCATCACACATGTTAAACATGTATTCATAACACCCTGGTTTCATTCTCCCACTTGGTCAGAA
The DNA here is from genome assembly GCF_006386435.1 of Epinephelus moara. Lineage (NCBI taxonomy): Eukaryota > Metazoa > Chordata > Actinopteri > Perciformes > Serranidae > Epinephelus > Epinephelus moara. The sequence goes on along the minus strand of NC_065518.1, from coordinate 31,589,291 downwards.
GTACACTAGTGGCAGTAAGCTATGTTTGGAATATCTGCAACTTAAATCATCCATTTTAACATTATTCAACATTATCATCACCAACATAGATCTTCAACCTTCAGCTTCAGAGTTAATAAACACCTCTTGCTCAAAAAATAAATAAATAAAAGAATTAGAATTACCTCTTTGTGGTTGTATGTCTCTGCAAACCAGTCAAGTTACAGTTTACATCTATTTCTGCCCAGACTCATATGTAGCTATGACAGCAGACAATTCTTAAAATCCTGCTGCAAAGAAGCAACATATACTAAAACATGGACACTTCACACACATCTTCAACCTTTACATTTAGCAGTGTCAAGGTGGACACCTAAGATTAATGTCACCAATCAGTTTTTGACCAAATCTCTCCTCTTCTGTTTCTGAGATATAACGTTGAGTAATGGACAGAAAAGGGTTTTTGCAAAACAGTATGATGTCACAGTGAAGACATTCTCGGAACCCATCGGCTGTATTCGGCGTCTGACTTCCGGCAGACGGCGATACAGACTCTGGGGGCAGACCCCCGATTTTTTGGCCGACTTCCGTTTATATATAAGTAAATATGCTGAACCATTGCAATGGATTCAGAGTTTGCAGTGACGCCAATTATGTTCCACCTTGTTAGTTCACAGCACGGACCGTTTAACCTGGCAACAACTGAAGCCGGGTCAAACGTGATTGGTCAACATCACGTGGACTACAAACAGCCTACAACCGGAAACCAGGGCTCTTCCGCTCTTCTTCCGGAGGCAAGATCTCCGGGGTTTGCCTACAGACTCAGGGAAAGATGTATATAGACTACAGTGAAGATGACCCTGGACCTCTTGGATATAAATTGTCATCACTTCATAATTTTGTCCAACTAGACATTTGTGTAAAAATGGTCATGATTAACGTATGAATTAAGGTTATGGCCAAAAACAGGTTTTGTGAGGTTACTTTGATAATGATCTCTGACCTTCAACCACCAAATTCTAATCAGTTCATCCTTGCATCCAACTGAATCTTTGTGCCAAATTTGAGGAAATTACCCTAATGCCCTCTTGAGATAGCACGTTCACAAGAATGAGACAAATAGAAGGTCACACTGACCTTTACATTAAGTAGTGAAGTAGTTTATTGCTGAGTCCAAGTGGGCGTTTGAGCCAAATTTAAAGAATTTCTCTCAAAGCGGTTTTGAGATATTGCATACTTAAGACTAAGATAGACACACGGACAAAGTGACCTTTGACCAAAAAAATGTAATCTGTTTATTGTTGAGTCCAAATGGACATGTTTGTCAAATATGAAAGAGTTCCCTCAAGGCGTTATTGAGATATGTTCAGGAGATGAGAAGGATGCAAGGTCACATTGACCTTGCCCTTTGACCTTGGACCACCAAAATCCAATCAATTTATCACTGAGTCCAGGTGGATGTTTGTGCCAAGTCTGAATAAATTCCCTTCAGGCGTTTTTAAGATATTAATAAGAATACTTCATGAGGATGTGGATGGAAGTGCATACATTCGTACAGACGTACAGACATACAGACGGACAGACGTACAGATGAACAGATGGATGGACAGACTACCCAAAAACCTAATGCCTCCAGCCATGGCTATTGCAGGTGTGGAGCCATAAAAATGGAACTAGACCTCTCCATCACTCCTGATGCCGGCCTTTGGAACCATGCCAGCCTTCAAATCATACAGAATAAGATACTCAACAGAGCTCACTTCACTGGGCAAATGTTGAAAATGGGACTTTGATCAGAAATCTGGTCACACTCCACAGAGATAGCTACGTTCACAGCGCCTAACACTGCACACCCATTGAACACTTAGAAGAGATCACTGAGTCACCATCCCTCTTCCTGGGCTGCCACATCCCATTACCCTCCTCACTCTGCTTACTAGGAGACAGATCAACAATCAGCTTGAACAAGACAAACAGTAGATTACTCCCTGTGGCTCTAACGATCGGCAAGAAAGCAATCCTCATCAAGTGGAAATTAAGGAACACCATATTTGTTATGTGCTTGAAATGTACAGATTACATCTCTGTGGAAAACGTATCCACCTCTATCATTACACTTCAACAGAGCCCCACTCCATCTGATCATCTTTCATTACATTTCTACAATCCTGATTCCATTAGTCTTGTTATTTTACTTGTCTGACTACCAATCCTAATTTGGACAGGCACATTAACATTGTATCAGTATCTACACCTACAACATGCATACACATATCTTTAGAAGTAAACAAGAAACGATATATACTGCTATTGTTTTTGTTTTACAGCATTGATTTACAGATAATTTAGTTCAATGGTAGTGGTGGTAATGATCATTGTTATTTTCATATTATTATTTTTATTGCTGTTGCTGATAACATTATTATCATGATTGATATTATTTTTGTTATAATTTAACTTGTGCTGCAAAGGCTACCATACATCTAAAACTTCCATGACTCTGTCAGTGTATCTATTTGTGTCGTTTATGTTTTGGTTTGGGGTTTTTAAGTACTATTTATGCATCCGTGACAGCTGTGGCCCGAGGTATTACGTATTTGGGTTGTCTGTCCATCCATCTGTCCTTTTCTTGTGAATACGATATCTCATGAACAATTTCAGGGAATTTCTTCAAATTTGGCACAAACGTCCACCTGGACTCAACAATTAACTGATTAGATTTTGGTGGTCAAGGTTACTGTGACATTGCATCGTCCCATTCTTGTGACTGCAATATCTTAAGAACACCTTGAAATTTGGCACAAACATTTACTTGAACTCGGTGAAATGATTAGAGTTTGGTGATCAAAGGTCAGGGTCACTGTGACCTTGCATCAATAGCTTAAGATCGCACTGAGGGAATTTCGTCAAATTTGGCACAAATGTCCACTTGGACTTAAGAATGAACTGATTAGAATTTGGTGGTCAAAGGTCAAAAGTCAAAGGTCGCAAAGGTGCTTTTTTTTCCATAACTCCATAATTCATATGGTAATTATGACAAAAAATTAGTGATGAGTGATGACATTTTATATACAAAAGGTCAAAGGTCAGCTACACTGAGACATCATAATGTTCTGCAAAAACACTTTTCTGGCCATTACTCAGTATCACAACTCAGGGACAGAGGGGAAGATATTAAACTGGTGACACTAATTGTGGGTGCCCATAAACTGTGCTGATTGTATAGATCCTCTGTGCTGCCGGGGGAAAGATGTTTATGAAGTGTCCATGTTTTCATAGACATGAATATAAACTGTATGTGCAACTTGAGTGGGTTGTGACGGCACAACTGCAAGGCTGTAATTCTAGCTTTATGTAGTTAACCCCTCAACACAATCCTATCTACCCCCCACATTTTCTTTTTTCTACTACTTTTTTTAACTCCTTTCCTACCACCTCAATATTTAAGTACATGAAAATTGGCAATTGCCTTCATCCCCAGTGGGTGCAGTGTGTTCATTCAGGCACTCTGACGGATCTGTGTGGAGCAGGCAGCATGTGGTCTGGTGGCCACCCAAAGCTGGATCAATACCAGTCACAATTAACACAAAGAAAGACAAATCACAACAAACAAAATAACAATATTGGAAAAAGGTAGTAATGGAGTGGAGATGATGTTCATACAAATAATTACAAAAGATAACAACAGCAATACTGTTGACCCTGCAGGCCTGTGCTGCCAGCACTATGTCTTTATTATTATTAGTCACAATAGGGGACAGCAGGGTCAGTAGGGACAATTCTGTATCGACATGAAGTAACCTTTCATTACTCTAGGACTACTTTATTAGGAATTAAACAGATACAGACACAGACACAGACACAGGTACCTGCTAACAATTTTTTTAGAGCCCAACCCTGATGTGACAAATGAGAGACACAATTTTGTAAAATGTACAAGGAGTGCATTCACCCAAAATTCTGCCTGGGACAACTGGGACAGTGGGTAAAGTCAGTTGGGACACCCTGTTCTGGGCTAAAACAATATCAATAAAATTGAGGGAAAAAAAGGAAAATCTGAACACCTTATATTTATAATGTCACTTGTTCACACATTTCTTTGAGAGAAATATAACATTTGTAAAATTATTTTGTTTTCATAAATTACTCAGATGTGGAATTTAGCTGTCTTCTGAGTCCTTATTCAGTGACACCTGTAAGCTCAATGTAGTTAGCACATAGGCTACAAATAGCCGTTAGATTTATGCAGCCAGATGAGGTGGTTTAATCTTGCAAAAGAAAAGTAAAAAAACAAGTCAATAACAACAACTTCAAGGTTTGAGAAATATTAGATAGTTAAACTAGGCACTTTCAGTTGAAGTGTCGGCCTTTATTAAGTTCATTCACTCAGTGACTCCACAGTGGGTCTTATTCGATTAAGAAAAGCCTTTGTCTTGTTTTTGTCTACTTTTGTGTATTTGTAACAAGGTAGGAACTATAAAAAACACCGTCCCAACCATCCCAGGGAGAGGAGATACACTTTGGACTCCTTTGCTAGCTACCAACACAAATTCAGACAGCTGACATTATCATCAACTAACAATCAGCTTTCCTTTTTCTTTTTGCTTTGAACATATTTTGGTTTGCTTCACTGACGATCCATCTGCGGAAAAAAAACGATTTTATATCATTAATCTTATTATACTATTAGCCACATGGCATATCCACAAATGTCGATACACTAATCAAAAACCACTCCTTTCCATCTTTGAAAATGAGGTCAAACAATATATTGAAACTATTAGACATTCCACTAATATGAAAGCCATTGAGACTTTGGATTTATGTGCTCTTTTTAATGTATTTGTGTAATATGTTATTCTGAAATGTTGCCTCTGAATGTATGTAACCCCCTGGCGGTTGTCATTGCACTTTTGTATTTCTTAATAAAGATTAAGAAAAAAAAAAAAAAAAAAAAAGCAATCAGCTTTCCAACTAGACAGAGGGTGTGGTGAGTATTAGCATGGTGAATGGCATTGACATAGTTGCTTTCTAAAGCAAAAAGGCACTATCTCAACTGTCCCCCTGTCCCAACAGACTCCGCTCCCCCCCTAGTGGTAATGTCGGTCAGTGTAAATTTGTCTTTGGCTTCTCTCAAAAATCAGACAGACAGAAAACACAATACACCCTTAAAAACGTACTATTTAACAACATATATGATACAACAGTGTAAAGAGGCAGGTAGAGCAATAAATTAACTAAAAAAAAAAAAAAAAAAAAAAAAAACAGATAAACAAACAAAACAAGACAGAGCAAAATGAACAGACCAGCTGCCAAAGGCCTGTGTGAATAAGTGTCTTTTCAACTTGAAAGTGTCCAGAGATGGAGCAAGGCGAATCTCTGTAGGGAGAGAGTTCCAGAGGGTGGGGGCTGCCACACTGAAGGCTCTATCCCCAAAGGTCCACCTATTGGTGCAGGGGAGACCTGAGTCAGAGGACCTCAGGTTCCATGATGGGGTATGCTGGTGTAGAAGGTCCGATAGGTACGGTGGAGCGAGGTTGTGGAGCGATTTGTATGCAAGCAGAAGAAGTTTGTAGGTTATGCGGAACTTAACCGGAAGCCAGTGCAGGTGAATCAGGGTGGTGGATGGGCTGCCAAGGCTTAGTGCAGGTAAGCATCCTGGCAGCTGAGTTTTGCACCTACTGGAGCCTGTCGATAGCTTTTTTGCAGACTCTGAACAGGACTCCATTGCAATAATCCAGCCGGGATGTAATGAAGGCATGGATCAGGGTCTCAGCCACAGAACCTCAGAGTGAAAGGCGGAGTCTGGAAATGTTTTTAAGGTGAAAAAAGGGAGATTTGGTGACAGATTTGATGTGTGACTCGAATGAGAGAGTAGAGTCCAGGATGACGCCCAGGTTGCATTCTTCTGGCACAGGAGAGTTGGAGCAGCCGTCCACATGAAGGAGAAGATCTCCAACCTTATATGTATTCTGAGTGGCTCTAGGTACCCAAAATCAGAGCAGCTCAAACTGTGAGTGTAATGGATATGAGGCATCAGCAATTATTGGTATGCTGAATTGTTTCTGTGACTTACCAATCACCTTCTCTGCAATGGTGACAATCTTGGAGAGCTTTGCTCCTTGCACTCAGGTTACCGGACCACGCTGTAATGTTAAATGATAAAATGCTCTCAACCAGGCTTCTGTGTGCTATTTTTAAGTATGTGCTGGCTAACACCAAAGCTCTTCTGCCTCCTGATTAAAAACAGGTGCTGACTGGCTCTCTTGAAAATGCTCTCTGGGTTTCCACTAAAAGTTAATGTCTGATCAATAATTGTGCCCAAGTACAACATTGTTCCACTTTTTCTACGGGCTGATTATTGAGTATAATGCGGAGGGTATGACTGGTTCCATTTGGTTTTGTTTGAATTGTAAGTTCTTTTGTTTTGGCCACATTCATCTCCAGTTAACTTGCCAGGCACCAATACTGAAGAGCAGTGACCTGGCTAAAGTAAGCCTCATACATAGCATTGTCTACCAGGGGAAGACCAATCAGAGCCATATCATCAGCAGACCCTATTTATTAAAAGTCTCTGAGGGCAGTCAGTTAAAAAGCTTCTTGTCCAATGAATAAGACCACCATTCACATTCATCTTAAAAAGTCATTCTAAAAGAGTGTCAATTTGTATGTTGTTATAAGCAGAGCTAAAATCAATAAAAAGAACACGAGCAAATGATTTTGGTTGTCGTAGTTGTCTTGCTCTTTGGTCGATTATACCCTGTGTGATTTTAAGCAAATTGCAGGGGTCGAGTTGATACCCTACAGAGGACTTAAGATGGATGCTGACTACTATCTACATACCCTTAGCTAACAGTGAAGTGAGTGCAAGTGGTCTGAAATCTTTACAAGATGTTGCTCCAGAGACTTAAGGCACAGGTCTTACAGTAGATCTTTGTGTGGAAAAATACAACTCATAAGCAGCGTTTGAAACAACTGAGTGACAGGCCCTTTAAGCTGGTCAGAGCACACTTTAAGGCCCTGACACACCAAGCCAACGGTCTGCCATTAACCAAAGTCGGGCTGTCGGTGAGCGCCTGTCGGCCTAATTTTTTGCGGTGTGTCCCGCACCATTGGCCCTTCAGCGTCGGCGGCTTTTCAGCCGATTGAGCATGTTGAATCGGCGGCAGAGCTAGTTGGTGAAAGAGATCACTCTGATTGGCTGTTTAGGTTTTATTCCCTTGCCCCTGTAGCGAGGGAATCTGCCTGTAGTGAAACCGGGGCTAACCCGTGCTTCCTCCTCAGGCTCCACTTCACTCAGCTGCCTGACAGATCGGCTGCTTCTTCCCACTTTAACCTGAATAACAAACCGGAGCTAGCTGGGAGCGGCTAGCGGAACGTTAGCCGCAGCATGGGAAGCACAGCCAATTAGCCTCCGCTAATCTCTGAGCTAGCCCCGGCTCTCCGTTTGGATCCAACCAGAGCACCGAGCCCTGGTTTGTTATTCAGGTTAAAGTGGGAAGAAGGAGCGGGTATAATCGGGCAGCTGAATGAAGCTGAGTGAAGTGGAGCCTGCGGAGGAAACACCGGGACTGTCTGAATGTAATAGCCAGTGGAGGTGCTGCGGTGCTCGGCTGCACAGATAACACCTCGGCTGTCAGGATGTATCACTCTGTCACTCCGCTCTCTCTCACGCAGGCGCAGAACGTACGTGCCACTTGGCCGTTGGATGTAGTCCGTGTAGTGTGTTCAAATGCAACTGACACAGGGCGACGTGAGGCAACATAGACGACACAACAGCTGGCTTTCATTGCCGCTAGTTCTTTGATGTCAGTTTGAGAGCACCCTTCCTCTCAACACAACACCTGACATCTTACACCCTCCCTATTCTTTGACTAAACTTTTGTTAATAGTCCTGTATTCATTGTTTTGTTTTCTCAGTTCTTCTGAGCTCGATCTTTACAGAACAACCCACAAATGTTGTAGGGACAGGGGTTCTGTGTGGTGTGCCTCTGGGAGTCCAATGCTAATAGCATTTGAGCAGTGGCACTCCATAAAGTTTTTTTTTCATCACTTATTTATGAAACCTTACTGCTGAAGACAGACCATTTAAAAGGCACATCTTATGTACTATAAAGTTTTCTCTTCACTCAACATCACTGAGCTTTGTCAGGGGGAGAGAAAACAAAAAGGTTAACAAAGAGGTCTATCTGAAGTTTTTACTACAACATGTTTTACAAGCTTTAATAATAGTTTAAATAAACACTATTTTCCTCATACTGTCTGTGCTGGAAAACCTGCATTCACTCTCTATCTGCGAGGCTCTATTGTAGTGCCTGTCTCTTTAAGACGCCCCCTCCCCGAAAAAGCCCCTCTGATTGGTCAGCATTTGCGTGTCTTTCTAAACACAACTGGACATTATCTAGCAAGCATGTGATCCGAAATCTGAGAAATATTAACAACATTGGCAACCGAGATCACGTTTCACCGACATTAGCGCTGACATGTAGCAGTGTACTTTAAATCTGAGAATGACTGTAACAAAATATAGTGACACTTTCTTGAAAAATCACAAATAAAAGTTTCTTAACACAACTGTGTCACAGTTCTGCATTCCTGGTCACCTGTTCTTTTCTGCATACCCAGTCACCCAGCTCTCAGTCAGTAATTTTCCATTCACCCTGGTATCCCACGCCTCAGCTTCAGTCAAGTCCACCTCATCAAGGCAACTCAGTTCACCTGTTCCTCTGTACTCACAGGCAGTATATATATATATATATATATATATATATATACCGCAGCCTCACAGACACTCACTGCCAGATTGTTCTCCGCCACTCAAACAAGACCCTCCAGCACTTTGTTCTGAACTGATTTCCTGTTGCAGACCCTGCCTTCTGCTCCTGATCATGAGCACTGCTTCAGCATCCTTGGCTCCTGTTTGCCTGTGGCTGCTTGGCATTACCATGATGAGGCAAAAGTGTGAGTGTTCCAGTCTGCTTACTTGTGGTTTCCAGTGATCCATGGATTTTCACTATGTCGCCACGCCTACCATTGTGTGTGCGTCCTATGACTACCTACCTGCTGGCTTCTCGATCCTCTGCCTGGCCTCGACCTACCTCCTGCCTGTCCCCTAGTGGTTCATCTGCTTGGATTGTTTTTAGATGGTTCTGGATTTTTACATCCCCTGCCTGCTCCTCCATGGTACCATTGCCAGTTATTGAAGTGAACTGTGTTTACTGTTGAGCTAAAGACGCCGCGCACTCACCTGCCACAAACTTTGTAGAGAGACTTAGCAGGAGTGTTGAACTGTATTATGTGCTGTGTACTAGCCCTGCCTTGTACCTGCTGTGTTGTAACAGTAAACATCATTACCAACCGTTCCTGGTCTCTTATGTGCTACAATTGGGTTCTATTACCACTCATAAACTGGACATGTTCTAACAGGTATATGATCCAAAATCAGGAAAAAATTATGACCATAAGCAACCTAGACTACACATTTCACTGATGTTACCATGTAGCTATATGTGGCAGTGTACTTTCAGCCTGAGAACAACTGTAATGGAATATAGTGGTGCTTTTTCCCTTGAAAAATCACCAATAAAAGCTTTTAAACACAACCAGACATGTTCCAGCAGGAATCTGATCTGAAGTCAGGAAGTCAGCCGTGACTACAGGGTTCCCTGACAGTATATTGTAACTACAAGTTGCAGTGTAGGCTACATAATGTGCATACTTGTAGTAGCATGCCTGGAACAGATGACCATATAAAGAAATCTGTCACGATTTGTCATCAGCTTGGAGCCTAAGTAGAAAGAATTGTCTTCAGCCTGAGGTTTTTGCTCACAGGGATTGCTTTTACACACATTTATCTCAATATTTTAAACTTTGGCCACATTTCATATCCAACATTGTATGAATATATATATATATATATAATAGACAATTAGCAAAAGCATAATAGGTCTAATCTAAAGCATAAGTTGCAGCAATAAAAACAAAAACAGTTTTGGGACTTATAATATTTGTATGAATAATACATTTTGTGGCAACTTGAGAATCAATGCCAAATGTTAAATAAACATTTTGGTAACCAGATTTGGAACTCACCATTTTCATTTTGTCTGTGTATTTCTGGAGGAAATATTATCCTCACACTTTGTTAAATTAATTTGACAATTGCAAACTCCAAATTACTTAAAACCCACATAAATTTGCAAATAAAAACAACCTATTAACTGCAAGAATACACAGCTGTCCCTGAGGTCAGGAAAAAAATTATAATGCCCTCCTGCATTTTGAGCCAAGTCCCACACCACATTTACTGGCAGACCGTTCCCAGAATAATGCAACCTTATTAATCATTTAGGTAAGCAGTTAAGCAGACCATAGACATAAAATCAAGTACATGTGGGAAATATGTTAGATCAGGCTTTTGGTAAAGTTGTTTTTGATATTTGAGTGCTGTATATTCATATTTGGGGTGTTGTATATTTCAGACACTTCATGCTTTTTTGGCTCTGCTCCTCCTGGAACACAAACACTCTTCTCTTGTGAAAGCCGCTGTGTACTCTCCCTCTCTTCATTATAAATGTGTCAGTATGCAATAGAGGAGAGTGCACTGCTTTTAAAGTTGATGGGATGGGCTGATTTGTTTGGCTATGACTGCTGCCAGTCCTTCATACACCGTATTCATTTTTATCAAACCCATATGGATAGGTGGGCCTGGGTAGGCCTGTGCTAACCCTTAACAAATAGATGAATTCTTAAAATCCAGGACTGAAGTAAAATATTAGCTCACTGGGCAGCAGCAGAGGGTGCACCCAGCCAGCAGACAACAACAGGTCTCACCAAGTCATTGTTTGTATTTGCATTATTTCGCATTTGTGTGCACTCAAATAGAACTTAACAAAGCTGGTATTTAGCATCAAACAAAACCTTATCTTATTTCTTAAAGGGGATAGTTCACATATGACTTATGCCCAATCCCAATACCCCCCCTTGTCCACTACGCCTTAGCCCTTGGCCCTACCCCTAGCCCTTGCCTACTACCCCTTGGCCCTCAAAATGAAGCAACAAGGGGTAGGGGTAGAAATCTTTCCCTAGGAATTGGGACACCACTCACTACGTCACCGCGTCGGTTACGTTCACGCATACGTAACTATTCTAAACAGGAAGCTGCGAGCCATCTACATTTCCAACCAGCATCTACAATGGAGTCTCATTCATCCTACCGATCGCGTTTGCCGCATTCATCATGCTTCGTTTGATGAACGACAGACGACAGGGGACTTCTGCTAGCTAGCTAACCAGCTAACATTACAAGGCAACATAGTTATACTAGCTGGCGTGTTATCGTAATGTGAAAAATCCGACAATTTTGCAGAACAGGACAGATGACAGACGCCAGATAGTGCGAGCTAGCTAGCTAGTTAACAAGCAACCTGACAACGGTAACGTTAGCTATGTATGAACTTTTTTCCCCGTCTCTTGCTCGGTGGTAGCCATGGCGACATCTCCCCCTCGCTGGCAAGTCAGCATCTGAAATCCCTCACTCTGAAGGGCTAGTTTCATACCCACTACCCCTCGTTATGCCTCCTACCCCTACACGCAAAAAGGAATTGGGACACCACTACCCCTCGCAGGAACGCGCAAATCTAGGGGTAGGGCCAAGGGGTAGGGCTAAGGGGGGGTATTGGGACGGGCTCTTAATAGGATAGAACTGATCGACACCCTGGTGTTTGGGCAGGAACTAAAGAGAACTGCAGAGATTGTTACTTTAGTGCCAAATTACATCACGTGATGGCAGCAGGATGACAGCAGCCGTATCAAGGATATTTTGGCTTAATTTTTGTACATTGGGGGTAAGTGGAGACACTTCATCCATCTTTATGTACAGTCTATGGTTTAGCAGGATGCTGCAGTGTTAAGTTTCTGTTTCAGAAGATTTCGAGAACAAACAACAAGGACAACAGTATACTATGTAAGGGTATATTCACATGCCAATCCAAATAAAAAAAAACACCATAAGTAAGTTTCAGGCAACATGTAGCATTGCAAAGATAATATCAACAAAGGTGTTACCCTTGATCTTTTCTGGTTTGACAATTCATTTCATCATCAAAATATGTCAGCAACCAACCTATGTATTCTTTCCAAATCTCTTCAATGTTGCCACAGAAAAAAGGAGGAAGCAAACCTGGCCGACATTGATCTGACATGGGCTAATTCCTTTTGATGTAGCTTTTTGTTAGCTTGCTGGTTAGCTAGTGTTTCGCTAACATAGGCTAACTTAAGTTGTGACTATACAATATCATGTGTCTGTGAAGATTGTGACACCATTGTAATGTATCAAGTGTCCCTTTCACAGGATTCGAAGACGCATCTCATCTTCAAAATTTGTTTTTTTGTCAACATAGACAAGCCTAGCACTTAGCATATCTAAGTATAGCAGGACAGGGGAAAGTTGAAAGAGATCTGTCCATGGATATATAAAGTGAACTGGGTACAGGATCAAAGGCGAGGCCCTGTTCATTCCCATTAAAGTTGCTCAGTGTTGCAGGAAGACAAGAAAGTTTGGCTTTCATATGTAAAATTACCAGAATCCTCCGCTCTGCTTCTGCATCACTGGGCCTATAAAGCAGGTGCAATAGAGACTTCCACCAGCCAAGCAGCTAACTTCTGCCTGCCAAGTTGTTAACTTCCAGTTTAGCCCTTCTTGAACTTGGATGGGGATAAAACGTGTTAATCATGTGGCTCCTCGTTTTGTGAGGGTTGTGAAAAAGTTCTGTTCTGCTGCTTGGTACCAAGCTTGCTCTCTGATATTGAAGCACAGAGCAAAAAGGGGCAGGACTTAAGAAGGGCTAATTATGTGCAAGGCCCGACAATATGCTACTGATCCAGCCCACTTTTTAATGGCACCAATATGTTCAGCTTTAGTGCACCACTGGTCACAGAATGTATCAAAACACAGCTTGTGCCGTGAGGTTGCACCATCAAGTGTGGCTATCCCATATTATTCAGAGTTTGGGCTGAGCTGGAAGTAATTATTTTGGACTTGGACTTTAATTTACTGCGGACCAATTAGCAACAAACACTACAGCCTCTTTAACCTGCTGCTCTTCCAGAGACACACAGAATATTAACATCCGTTGTGGGTAGCAAAGGCTTGAGAGCAGCGCTGAAAACTTCAGTGTATTAACTCACAGATTGAGAATGAGATGGGATGAGCTGAAGGTGCCTCTCTGTCCTCCCCACAATGATCCAGCCTGCGGTGATGCTACAGGAGCTCCACCATCCAAAGCATCATATATTCTACAAGAATTTACTAATAATTTTCTCTCCTTCTCATGCCAGAGACTCACTAATAAACCAAGTGTCTCCCAGAAATTCTGCTTATATGCAACTCATTTGCAGCAGCATATATGTTTAGACAGAAGATGTAATGCTGGTCATGTTACATTTTTTATCAATATAATGGGAAAATGTTGTTGATTAAAGGATCTGGTAAGTCGCAGAAGTTCGAGTTACGATAGGCTTATCCATTCTTATATCAATTAGAGCAATATTAAAGGAGCTGTATACATCATTCAGAGCATTAATATAGCGGCAAACCACTATTTGCTATGTAAAGATACAGTGGAGTAATGGCCTCCTGAGCAGAGAATGACATTATGCTACCTGTTTGTGTAGTAATACCAGCTTCTCTGTTTGTTATTGTGGTAGATGTTCCACTGTGTATATCCCTATGGCTAGCTAATTGATGCCACTCTACACTGAACCTGTATGGTGGTTATCATTGATAATGCTGTCCAGACCCACACCATCATCGCAGAAACGTATTATCCACATTGGTAAACACTGTTAGCCTTCTTAGCACTGTTGCCATTGTTAGCACTGTTTATGAAGTTATGGTGCATTCCATTTGTGCTGGAAAGTGGTCATTTCTGAGTTCCCAATTGGAAATTTCAACAGGAACTCCCCCTGAGGTAAGATTTACAACTCCAAAGAAAGTTTAAGGAATCTCACAAACCCCAACCCCAAACTCCAAGATGGCTGCTCTGCGCATCAACAGTAGTGAAAGCTGTATTGAAATACTATTTTTTAGCTCTTTGATCTTATTTGTGTCTCATTTCAACAGTCGCACCTGCAGTACTGTCCAACTATACATGTTCCTACAGTGTTTGTATGCACAAAATATGGGGTAATGTGTTCTTATCAACTGATATTGCTAACATTGGCTAACCTGGCCTGAACTGGTATTGCTTGTTTTTCATGGTTAAACATCTTGGTTTTCCAACTTGTTGTACTGGAATGGGATTAACTCAGGTGTGCCGTCATTCCCAGCTCTAACCTCCAACGCCTGAGGTAAATGGAACACAGCAATAGCACCATTAGGGACTGTATCCACATAGCATTTTCTATCCATTTATTTTCTGGGTGCCAGCATCTTTTTTTCAATTTTTTGCCCAAATACAAGAGAGCATGCATATATATGCAGTCACCTAGAGATAAAGCATTGCCCCAGCTTCTTTTTTCAGGGCACTCTGGCTTTTTTGTGCAGCCGCTCCGAGCGGTTCTAGTTGAAAATCTGAACTTTTTAGAAAGCCACTGGTGACGTCACTGCCACTTCTTCAGCTACTGTCACAAAACTGAAGTCCATTTGTGGGAGCTGATCAGCCTGACACTGCGTGCTGTCAATGAGTGTTGTGCTTTTATCACTGTATGCTTTGTAAGATTGTTGTTAATTGTGTGTTTAGCCCTCCATTAATGTAGCATTACCATAGCTACCTAGCTAACGTCAGTGTTAAGATGTTGTTGTAAAAGAAACAAAACCCAAGCGTAGCACATTTAAAAAAAAAAAATAAGTGCAGGGATGCTTTTGTTAAAATCACTCCCCAGCACCCTGCCTACACTTTTCTGCTGAGGAAACGCGTTATGTGGACACACGCCCTTAGCTGCTAGCTGCCGGTTCAGCCACCTCTATGTTGAGAACCATGTGCAGACAACATGAATCAGACACTGAATCATAGATTTGCTCTGAAATTTGTATACAGCTCCATTATGGTGTGGTCTCTGGAGTCAGTGTCCTGCACTTTGTATGGCATCAAATCAATAATAGAATATGCATTATCGTTAATTTTGTTCACTGATCATGCCATGGGGGAAATGGGACACCGGATGACGAAATAATAAAAAACAAAAAAATACACTTCTAGTCGCTCAAGATATATTAGAACACAATTACTTTAGCTGGCATTGACATAGTGGAGAGAGTATAGAATAGTGTTGTGATTCTTCAGCCTTGTTCGCTCAGCATGTGTCTGGGATAAATATGGAGCATGGTGCAGCATGGTAATTTAGTCAACCTCCGACCTTTTCCCCAGGGCCTCTTAAACTGTAATCAAAAGGTCGAAATAATTTATACACGGTAAAGAATTACCTTTAATGTCGAAGCAAGGACTTTTATTTAAAATTCAAGTGGTTAAAAAACATGTCCCATTAAATACAGATAAGAAATTACAATTATGTTTAATAGAAATGCAAATTTTCATTTTAATTACTGACAAGTGATAAAATATTCACATCAAATGATGGAACCATTTGCGTGCAGATGAAACAATTCCCATTAGTGGCACTAAGCTGATAAGTATTGCCAGCAAGGTGGATATTTTTAAACTCCTCTGTCATTTGCTGATGGATAGAGGAGGTATTATGGTTATCAGGTAATCTCTTTCTGACGGACACTCTGATTTGCATGACTGAAAGTTTGAGCGTGACTACCACAAAGTGTTTGATTCAAGGGCTCAGTTTTAACTCAGATGCTCGGATGTGGAAATGTGACCAGATGAGAGTTATCAGGGAAGCTGAAGGAAAGCTCTTTATTTCATTCTCCAATGTCAATCTATTCTTTTGGATGTTATTTATCAACAAATTAGTACTCTTAAATCCAGTGAGGCATCTGATTATACTGAAAGATGAAACATTGAAAACTGAACAGTGGGTAAGAAAAGTAAATGTTTATGCTGTCATATCCTAATTGTCATTCTTGTTGGTCAGAGGAATCTGTCCATGAAAAGCTCTCGTTTTATCAGCCGTGACCCTCCATCCTTCAAAAAGCACCATTTGTTTTAATTCTGAAATGTCAATCAGATTGTAAGAATGGTTTTTCCATTAAATGGGTATCCAATTATGAAACCAACCTCTCTATGTAAAGCGAATTTATGCTGACTGAAGTAAAGTTTGATTAAATGGCAATTGATGAAATTAATCATTGTAGACTCTGCATTCATCTGCCCAACACTTTGGTTTCGAGTAAAGATATCTACTGGTTAGATATTTGAAGTGTCCAGCGAATGATCCGTAATGATTTTGATGACCCCTGCCCTTTGCTTTGCAGCCACCAGTGGCCACCAGACTCTAATTGAATTCACTATTCACACTCATGCTCTAAAATGGCTCTAAAGTGAAGCCATTTTTCTTAAATAATTGCATTAGTTTTCTGCTAATGCTATCCTCAGGACAAACATTGCATTTTAGTCAAGCTACTTTTTTTCGATAAATGAAAAATATATTTTTCTCTTACAAATAGAAAGTTGGATTTGTCCGAGGATGGAGGCTACGCTTCCACAACGATGTCATCCAGATATCAGCAGTAACCGCCATATGAGCACTGTGCAAAGCGGCGGCAATGAGCTAGCCAGTGGAATAAACACGTGCACTAACATGTACACATAGCAGGACCACCTTACCCCAACAAACCACAGAGAAGCTCAGATTACAAGACACAGTAGCCTGACTTCATTCTCTGCTCAGGATGCCATTACTCCACAATATCTTCTATTTTGATGTTCTGAATATCACACACAAAACTTTTAATACATTCAGTGATTTTCCTGCTTCATGCTTTGTATGACCAGTAGCTTACATGAGCAATCTGTAGACATTGCTAGCTGACTCAGCCACTTTGCTGGCTTTATGACTCTTATAAATGTCAGCTACTCTTGGACTGATGACTTATGTTACAGAAGCTCTGTGGTTTTCTCATAAAAATCAAACATTTTATCACCTTACAAAGTTTTTATGGTGAATGCTAGCAAACAGTTGTTTATTTAAACAGCAGACATAGAGCACCATTAATATTCATTTAGATTCATAGCCAGCTCTTCTTTTGGCTCTGGCTTGGTCTCAACCAAGTCCCAAAAGACGTATCTGGCTTTTTAAATATTTAATGTCCACTATGTTCACCAGTTTACTCTAACACCAGTGAGAAATGTCAGGCTGCAAAGATCAAACAATGAGCTGAAAGACACTAAAACACTCTTTTGGAAATTTTCGGATGCTTAAATAATATATATATATATATATGTTGTTGTTGTTTTTTTACATAATTGTTTTCAGACATATTACTAATATTTTTTAGACATTTCACAAAACTTTTCAGATATACTACTGATATTATATAACATTTTACAGGTATTTTCCTTATATATTAATATATGTTTTATATATACTTTATTTAGCTTTTTTTGCAGATATTTTATCAACAATATTGTTTTGACAAGTGTTTGGACATATTACAGATATTTTTCCAACACTGTACTAATGTTTTTTGAATATATTACGAATTGTTTCTCTGACATTTTACTAATATTTTTCTACATAGAGCTAAGGGAAACTGTGACTTGGATGATAATTCTCTGTGGGTCTGTCAGTTACCATCTGTTAACCTGAAATTGTCATTTGTGGCTACAGTGGCCACTGTTGAGCAATCATTATGTAATATTGTTTTTGAAATGGTAAAATGATTTTGTATTTGTAAATAACAAATAAAAAAAGTAAAATAATCTAGTAATTGTTGCAGACATCCATCTCCATTTGTGCATGTGCATTTGTGTTTTTTCTTAATCTCGGGCCAAACAAACACCAGTTAGTGTGGAGCTGAAGTGAACTGAGTGTTTTGTCTGAGTGGTAGCAGCAGTGTTAGACTTTGAAAGCACCTGTCAACGCATATGGACAAATTAAGAACACATAATTATTGGGATGTGAATATTCAGCATAGCCACACACTGACACTTGTGACACTATCTTTATGTCATATTACAGATTTAGTCTGTCAGCCTAAAAGATGAGTTAAATGTATTATGCAAATTTAAATAAGGGTAGGAGTTGGGCTAACCCTTCACTGTGGTTCCCCACAAAGACAGACAGTGCCATTTTAATTCTGTCTTTGACGGACACTTTGAATTCTCCAGGGGCCAGTGAAAAGCTGTCTGTTTACAGCTGCAACATGTCTGTCACTATGAGAGAAAAACAAAACCCTGGCTGAATAATAATGAGACCTGGCCGTCTTTGAACAGATATATTCTGAATTAATCATAATTAGCCCAAATTAAATCTTTCAACATGTTGCATTTCTCTCTCCTTTCCTCCGTGCAGCTAATCTCTGCCTCTCTCTGCCCTCCATTCTCCATCTGTTTCTGAGAAGGCAAAGTCATTGAAGAAGAATAAAATCATTTGGCTGTCCTTAATGTGTTTTGATTTTCCCATTAGCAACCCAGTCATTCTTCCTCACATGGGCATGAGCATAATTAGTGTCTGTCATCTGCATAAATTTGGCCTCTGAACCACAAGAATATCGATCAGGCTTGCGAGCACCGCCTTACCTGCAAATGATGAAGTCCGTAGTGGCAGCCTGGGTGGCTTTTTTTTTCTTTTGTTCATCAAAAAAAGTGTGAACCCTGTCTGAAGCGCCGACTGTCACATATTTGCTTTCTGTCACATCTAATTCTTCATTTGATCCAGTATCTTCTCCAAGTGATACTTTCAAACCTGGGTTGTCATTTCACAGCGGCACCACAATTAGCATTAAAAAATTCAGTTTTCATCATCCTCTTAGTATTCATGCCTCCACATTAGCCAGCATGGGATAATTGGTATCACCAAAAAAACTTGCTATCTCCTCACACACTGAAGACATTTCAGAAGCAAGGCTGAAATAATCCTGTTACAAAGCCAGTTTCTCTACATTTATGGCAAGATTTAAAGGTTTAAATATCTATGAAACATCTGATACTGTACATCTAAGAAAAGTCCTTAGGCTGGAGGTATATGCACAAATACACTGACGACACCAGGCCAACCAACACCATATGTTTTCCACAATCAGAACACAAAGTGCTGTATCATAACTATTGCTCATCTCAAAGATATTCAAGTTTTAAGTTTCATATTGCCTCTTTGTATTCAAAAGTTTTCTGTTGGAAAGCTGCTTCAAAGGTCCGGTGTGTAGGATTTAGGGGCATCTGTTGGCAGAAATGGAATATAATATTCAGAACTATGACTTATTTAAAGTATAATCACCTGGAAATAATAATTGTTCTTTTTGATTTCATTTTGGCATTAGAGTGAGCTGTTCATGCTTAAATACAGGGCAGATGGACTTCTACGGAGTCCGTTGTGTGACTTCTACAGTAGCCCAAAATGGACAAAGTAAACACTGGCTGATAAGGCTGTTCATGTTTTTGTGTGATGGTGTTGGTCACCGAAGTTCTCCAACATACTTGGCACACGGTAGGAGTTTCAGTTGGTTGTGATCTGCAATCTCACCACTAGATGCCACTAAATCCCACACAATGGGCCTTTAAATGTGGAGCAGTATGCTCTTATCTCATAGATGATTATGGTTTGTTATAAATTTCTTGAGAAAATTAGACAATATGACATTTCAAACAATTTAAATGTTTTAAATGTTGATTCTTTAGAGCTGATATTTCTTTGTGCGATAACAACATTAAAGTTAAATCACTAAATCATTTAAAGCAACTGAAGGAGAGCATTGAAAGTAAAGCACTGAACGAAGTTGGATTGGCAGTTAGAATGGAAACACTGAAAGAAGATTGAATTTGAAGAAAATAAATCAATTGAAGTTTCAGCTGAAGTGTTATCACTGAGTGAAATTAAAGTGTCAGTTCAAGTTAAAACACAGGGCATTTGTAGTTGCAGGCGAAGTGTAAGGGCCATGTTATGTTAGAAAATAAATGGTACGACGTGCTGTCCATCGGTAGACATAGGTGTTTCTTGTTGTTTTAAATGGCCACACTGGAAGGCATTGTGAAAAGCTGAATTCAAGAAAACAAGGAAATACGGATTTATTATTGTTATTATACAACACAGGATTGCACAATGGAATGTAGTTGTAACCCCCTCAACACTACACACAGATACTCCTACCAGTTATATTAAATGAAGCTTCACCACACTGAAGCAACCCCCTGCAGAGAAATGTAGCAAGCTAAGCTAAAGCAACATGACTAAAGTAGTTTAACTACATCAAAGCTTTTTTTTTTTTCAATGGCCCTCACCAGAAGTGATGAGCGTCATAGATACGGGTTGGCAGTGGTCACCCACACCAGGGGCGGAAATCCCGGGGGTCACAGGGGGGACATGACTCCCCCTTCAGTAAAGCTGTCCCCCCCTAGAATAATTTGAGGACATGACTCCCCCTTCAGTAAAGCTGTCCCCCCCTAGAATAATTTGAGGCACAATTAATAATTTTTGAACAATGCAATAGTATTTATTAAAAGCACAATGTAAGCGGTGCTCATCAGTATTTATTAAAAGCACAATGTAAGCGGTGCTCATCCCCCCCTCCCATTCCTAGTAGTGGTATATCCCACACTTTTTCCAACGGGCGGGGCTGCTTGGCAGCAGTAGCAGCGTGTGGCTGGAACCGCTGCCCACATCGTGCATTGCAGGGTAAGATGTTCACTCACACAGACACAGTTTAACTTACACAAGTTACAACACATCCCATTTACTGTTACAACAAGCCCCAGGCCCAGGCTGATAATATAAACTGTCTGCAACATTTCTCCTGCATTGTTCAAAAGCCTACTCAATTACGAGTGCTGCTAAGCTAAAAGCTAATGATTAAGCTCAGAGTTTAGTGATAGTCAGAGAGGACAGGAGAGAAAGAACGATCATTACGCGCGACCATTACGCGCGGTTGTGGCGCAGCGGCTCGTAGCTAATGGGTACCTGTCTGTAGGCTCTCCACCTGTCAGTGAGACAAACATGAGAGACGTGCAGTCTAACGGACGAGGAGCAGTCATTACACGCGACTATTACGCACGGTTGTGAGGTGCGCAGCGGCAGATCTCACAGCACACTGTTTATAAACCAGTTTACCAGTTTAATTGCAGGAAATGTTTAGTTGTTAAGCCATTTCTCATAAGTATAGACATTCACTCTGCCTGTTGGAGAGATAGAGAGAAGATTAAAGCGTCAAACTGCGGTAAAAGATGCTGTATAAAAGAGAGGCTACAGCTTTTTTCCTTGTCCCCCCCTGGAATTATTCTCTAAAATTTTACTGTTTATTGTCACCCCCAACTATGAAATGGGATTTTCGCCCCTGACCCACACCTACTGTTAGGGTGAGAAGACCATTATAAGGCTATGAAATTAAACTTTCTGCCAGAAAGGGCTTTCCCATTAAGGACCTCTGGCCGAGTGGGAGGTGTATGACACTGGAATTACACTGAAAAGACCGGGGTTTGAGTTCCATGTAAACCACCATTTTCGCTCAATCATGATTTTTTTCTTAACCTAACCACATGGTTTTGGGGCTTAGACGTAGGGGGAGTAAAAGTAAAAACATAAATGGTAGCAGCCATTGAATGGGTTGATATCAGCCTTCTTAACATACTACTAGGTATATCAGGCCGTGCTGACCTGTGAGGCCTATAACCACAAATAACGGCCATTTAATGGGCTAATAATATTCCAATTGTGCAGCCACCACCAAGATCTGCTTCCATTTTAGTTAATGTGTAACCGGTGCATCTCACTTACGGCTTACACACATTCAGCATAAATCAATGTGATATTTTGTGATGCATTTCATTATTTACTTACTTTGTCCGTTTACACAGCAGCTCTAATTTTTATTGTTTATGCCCCTTCTCTTCTTAGGAGGGATTTAACTGCTACAGTTTTCATTCTGCTAATGTATGCTATTCAGGAAATAGTGATTTAAAATAAAGATAAAACAACATGCCTCGTAAAGTAAATAGACCAAGTAAATTACAGCTAAAAGTATGTCACCACATTTATCATGATGAGAGGCAAATGTGTTTTTCATGTGCTTGTAAAACACAACAGATGCAGAACAATATCAAAGAATACTAGAAATGTATCTGCTGACAAACTACTTTTGCACTAGTGGACATTAGGGTCAATACTTTCTATAATCAATATGATGTGATGGCTCTGTCTTTGTCTTTACCCTACATCTTGTGAACTCCTCTCCACTGCTCCAGTAGCTGTTGCAATACTGTTTTACTGTGCAACCTGGAAGGCATGACTACATGTTTCCAAGAGTTTAAAGAGATCATAATATTAATTGCTTCGTTTAGAGTGAGGGTGCATGCTTGATCATGTTGGAGTTGATCCTAACATCTGCCTGCCCCCTAGTATCTGGAATGAAGTCTCCAAAAGGAATTAGGGAACTTTTCAAACTTTTAATTGCAAGTAGCAATGAGTACAGAGAATGTGTGCCAAAAATGTATCACAGAATGTTGAAATGTCTTACTTAGCCCTTTGAAACATCAGTATATGTTTTAATTATGTATATCTGATATTTTGTTAGTACAAACATATGCATTAATAGAGATAACTGGTAGCCTCAAGCCACCCTTATGTTGAGTCACACTTACTATATTATAGGAATTCAACCTACCCCCTACACTTTTTCATACTCCCCTTATACAAGATTATCGGTATTCCTCCCTTCCCTGTTGCGTTTGTGTTGGATACTCAACATTATTACCTCCACCAAGGTTATGTATTCACTTCAGTTTGTTTGTTAGTTTGTTTATCGACAGAACTATGGAAAAAATACTGACCCATAAGAACCCATTAAATATTGGAGCTGATCTGAATCACAGGGCAGATACACCAATTATTTTTCACTTTTGTTAACATTAAGACAAAGCATTTGGCCTTGGGTTAGATCTGGAGTTCTAGTTACTGATGTTTAATGTCTGTACATCCATCTTGTTCTCATGAACATGATATCTCAGGAATGCCTTGAGGGAATTTCCTAAAATTTGGCACAAACATCCACTTGGTGTTAAGGATGGACTAATTAGAATTTGATGGTCAAAGGTCAAAGCTAAGGTCACTGTGACCTCTTGTCTGTCACATCCTTGTGAACACAATATCTCAAGAACGCCTCAAGGGATTCAGTTCATATTAGGCACAACCGTTCACTTGTACTTAAGGATGAACTGATCAGAATTTGGTGGTCAAATACAAGGTAAAGTCACTGTGACCTCTCATCTGTCCCAAACTCGTGAACAAGTATCTCAAGAATGCCTTGAGGGAATTTCTTCAAATTTAGCACAAACGTCCAATTGCACTTAGGGATGAACTGCTTAGAATTTGGTGGGCAAAGGTCACAGGTAAGGTCACCGTGACCTCTTGTCAGTCTCATTCTTGTGAACACAATATCTCAAGAACGCCTCAAAGGATTCAATTCATATTAGGCACAACCGTTGACTTGCACTTAAGGATGAACTGATTAGAATTTGGTGGTCAAATAAAAGGTAAAGTCAATGCAACCTTGCGTCGGTCCCATTCTTGTGAACACAGTGTCTCAGGAACACCTTTAGGGAATTTCTTCAAATTAGCACCAACGTCTACTTCCCCTTAATGATGAAATTATTAGAATATGGTGGTCAAAGGTCAATGTGACCTTGTAGCTGTCTCATTCTTGTGAATCTGATTTCTCAAGAAGGCATTATGGGAATTTCCTTAAATTTGGCACAAAGGTCCAATTTGAAACAAGGATGAAGTGATTAGAATTTGGTAATTGAAGGTCAGAGGTCAACGTCAAAGTGACCTCACAAAACATGTTTTTTGACAGTAATTTAAGAATCCGTATGTTAATTATGACAGAATTTCACACAAATGTCTAATGAAATAAAATCATGAGATGATGACATTTTATATCCAAAAGGTCAAAGGTCAGCCTCACTACAACATCATAATGTTCTGCAAAAACACTTTTCTGGCCATTAGTCAACATAGTAACTCAGGAACAGAAGGGGACACATTTGGTCAGATACTGAATTGGTGACATTAATCTTGGGTGTCCACCTTGAAACTGTGCTGATTGTATAGATCTTCTGTGCTGCTGGTTTGTCAATGTGTGTGAAGCATCCATGATTCACCAAAAAAAAATACACTTAGTATCTTCTATTAAATTCCCTCAAATTCTTAAATATATATCATGTATGAGTCAGGACAGACATGGGTGTAAACTGCAACTCGATCACTTGATTATTACTTCTCATTACGTATTTACTACAGTTCAGTTTATTCAATTTGCCTTTATTGTACACCTGTCTGCCACAAAGTTAATTGTTTTATATATGTATTTTTTATTCCTATTTGTAAACCTCTGCAGTTTTATATTCAAAGACCAACTAGTTTAGCGAAAGAAGGAATTTCTGCAGATCTGAAAGTCTATCATTAAGACCAATTTAAAGTTTGAAGGTAAGACATAACTGAACTGACATCCACTTCTCTGGAGAGTTTCCAAACTGCATTTGAATAACATGAGCCTAAACTGTCTGCCATTCATTCAGAATACTCTCCTATTATGATCCAGGGTTATGATTGGACTCTATTTGAAAACACGTCATCAAAATTCCAATAAAAGAATGACGAGTGGTGGAATCAGAGTAGAAAGGTGAACTGAGTTGTGAGACCAGCAATTTCCTTCCTCATGCCAGCAGCACAGAGACCACTGTCGGCTGAATAACAAACATATCTCGAGTTGAAACAGAATGCGCTATTGTGTGTTTCCAGGAGAAAGTAACCTTTGAAAGGCCCTCCTTAAAAGAAGCAGCTTTACACCATGCGGGCCCACATGGTGGGAAAGAGACACCAGATGAGACTTGATGGGTAAAAGCATTTGGGTCCAAAGGGATGGGGGAGTCTGCAGGGATGTACCTCTCTGATGTGGGAAAGTGGCACACTGGAAAAAAAAAAAACAGGCTGTGTATGGTATTGATTGTCCGTCATTCTCTACCTCCTGCCCAGCCTTTGTTACTTGGAACATCACACGGGCCACAAGCGGGAAGGGATAAATGGAGGGAGATCATAGCATTAAGTCCTTATACCTGCAAACACCACAACACCTTCTGACAAAATTCAGGGTTTTCAGATGCCTGTGTCAAAGAAAATAACAGGTGAAGTAATAGGGTTGGTATTTCCTCACGCGGAATGCATTTTTTCCAGCGAGTGGCTGCTGAGTGGTTATAGTGAGCTGCAGCTGGATCGGTATTATGCTTCACAGCAGTGGTTGCCATTTAAATGAACAAAAAGTCAGAGTGTAAAATTACATATTCATAAGTAATACCTGTATTATAGGAGGGGAATTTTTGGCCTGGGGGGTAAATGTTAGGCTTACATTTTTTCAAGTCGGCCTTAAAGAAAAACGTTACACTCCAAATGATAATTTGTATATCATTACTCAGCCTGTGGTGGGTTGAATTTGTAAAAAAAAAAACCCTTTGTGTTTCTTGCATACCTTCACAGTGAACGAAGAATCCAAAAAACTGACAACATTCTTGATGAACTGAAGTCATAGGGGTCCACATTTAACGACAGAAAATCTATATCAAAACATTGGTTTGCATAGTCTCACACAATTTGTGCAGCATAATCCAAGTCTCATTTATGCAGTCCTATGCTCAGACAGACGACTCTTTCAAACAGGGAAGAGGACTATAAGTGAAACTTAATCTGCTCTCTTCGAAGCCAGACTCCACTGACAACAGTAGTTTTACCTTGCTGAGCACAGGAGCTGCTGGTCTACCACTGCCTCGATCAGTTAGTTAGTGTTGTTGTGTGACTTTGAGGCAGTGGTTGTGAATATATACAAAGTAAATGTTTGCAAATCTGTAAAAGCCCATTAACTTACTTATGCACAGGCATTATACAGTAGGGATGTGCTGTATCATCTCATTCACGATAATACTGGTATAATTTTTAATATCATATAACAAATAAATATCGAGACACTCGCGATATTTCGACTCGTTGACATTGAAGTCATACTGTTAGCTACAGCAACAACAAGGCTGGCTGAAAGCAAAAATATTAACAACTCCACAGTGGTTCCAAAAAGAGGAGCAGCTTCAACAGTGTGGAATAAACTTTGGCGTCATTAGGCCTGAGCGTCCTGAGTGTTTTATGAACAGCCCCAGACTTCATAGACTCTTTTAATGAATAACCGCTCAGAGGGAACTCATTCAGCAGCACAGCATCTCTCCCTCACCTCTTTCGCCATGCACACACGGGAGTCAGTGCCATCAAATGATTTTGTCATAAACCTTTGGTAATGTAAACCTACGTGACACTACATATATGTAACTATGCCATGGCTCTGGTGGCATAACAGCCTGTCACAGGTTACAGCATGATGATTGGAGGAGAAATGGCAGAGCATAAAGGTCCAGGTGGAAAAAAACCACCTGGAAAGAAAAAAACCCAGGGTACATTTTTTGTATTAGGGAGCTGTTTAAATGAGTATTTTATGGTAGATTTTATTTTGTTGAACTATTAACATTGCACACAGAATCTGAATCTCACTCTGAGTTACTGTTGTTGTTTAAAAACTTAAGAAATGAGAGATCATTTTTGTTCAGTTTTTACTGAATATTTGAAGGCGAACTGTAAAACTATATCACTTGTGTTGTTGCAATTCTACTTTCTTACATTAATAATTAGAAATATTTTTACTAATTAGTCATATTGTCAAGAATATCTTTATCTTGCAAAAATACCCTGAGATTATTTTAGGGCCATATCGCCCACCCCTACTACAAAGGGTGTTTCCTGGCTCAAAATGACGCAGAGGTGGTACCATCCTGAGCATGTGCAGACACATGTGTACGGTGCTGTCAACTGGCTCAAGGGACACTTTTTTACA
>NC_065518.1:31532329-31557329 GCF_006386435.1 Epinephelus moara | reverse complement strand
CCACCGCTGTCCCACCTCATTAACCAACGCTTTCTGTTTCTCTCTCTTTTTCCCACACAGAGATTTTACTGACACGGTCATGTGTGACTCTCCGTGGTAAAAGAACGGGACGCCCGCTCTGTGAAACGGCGCCGGATGGATGGATGGATGTGTCCGTTCTAGGGCGCACTGGAATAATACAGTGAACTGACAAGAGGATCAGCGTTCCGCTCGGCTCTTTGGTCTGGAGTTCATCCTTTTTTTCCCTCCTCTCGCCATTTCTGGAATTGTTAGTGGGAACGTGCAACATTTCTTCCTAAGGCTTTGGTCACCTGCTATGTGTCTGGTGTGGAAAATACCTGGTGGAAGGTGCACAGCGGGATTCAGTCTGAGAGAACAGGACATCTGCAACTGATAAAGCTCCGTTTCTGATTTATTTTATTTCTAATCTGTGCGTAATGTACGTGGAATGAAGACAGAGGATGGATATAATTTGGGAAATATTGATTATTCTTCAAGCCAATTTTATTGTCTGCATATCAGGTGAGTTATGGGCGTTTTTGGGCAGGTGTGTCAGATCGAAATGAGTGAATTATCTGTTACTTTTCTCTTGAAATTCTGTGAGATGGCTGAGGCTGAGGGTGGGATTTGGTTTGCGAGAAAAAAATGATTAATTTACAAGAAATGCTCGCCAGGACGCACTCTGGCAGGTGGAGAGAAAATAACAAAATATTCCCTAGTTTATGTGCCTGGCATGAAATAATCCTATTGTTTTAGTCGTTGGTTATATATCTTTCAGCGTGTGTGTGTTTGTGTGTGTGTGTGTGACTCAAGACAGTTATTGTGTAGCCTTCAGGAGTGGATGCGCAGGCTTCTGACGCACGCATGACATGGGTGGGCTTTTTCTAATGCAAACCACAATGATGAATTCTTTTTATGTTTTTTCCCTCTCCACGGACATATCGCGTGCAAGTTGGACTCCCCTTTCCCCTGTCCTCTCTGTCATTGTGAAGTCTCCTGGCTCCTGAAACAATTCAGTCAGAGTTATTATCAAATAAAGCAGTTGTGCGCACCGGTGAGCGCTGTCCGGCACTCGGTGAGATGAGCGGATGCGGCGCTGTAGGTCATGCTGTTAATACGGCTGTGTGTGTGCCGTGCAGGCAGATGCGTCTGAGCCAGCGGATGGGGCAGTGCGTTCCTTCACTTTACTGTGTTTCAGCGGTTACATGACTTTGCACTAGATCGATATTACACCCTGCTGCTGTTAGTGCGTTCTAACTACTAATTTATCGAAAAACTGATTCTGCTAGTCTTGTTTTAATGAAAACACAGTTTCACCTCTTTCAAAATCAGGATTTCACCTCTTGACACTGTCAATTGTGCAAATGTGTGTTTAAAATAAAGGCAGAGATTGTGTATTATTATATTTTCCGCTTTTCACATACCGACGCGAACAAAAGAACGCCACATTTCAGATAAAAGTTGTGTATATAGTTGTTGTTTATACATTATTTATAGGCCTAATTAATGTAGAAATGAATGAAATTACACCACCTAACAGAGACGCCTTTTCGCACCCCTGCTTGCAAGAGACACAAATCTGCAGATTCTCCACATACAGTGAGACAACTGGTGCGTAATTCACTGTATTTACGCATTATGCAGGCCAAGCTGTCCGCTGTTCTCTGTACCTCAAGGCCCTCAGGTTAGCAGCGGGGTGAAGGGGTTTATGTGGCAACCAGCCAACGTCAGTGGCCCAACCCCACCCAACAGTTTTTATTGTTTTGTTTTTTTCTTTAACAACATGTTTTAATTGGGGTCAGCCAACCAGGAACAACATTCCTGTTTTTTTTGTAAGTCATAAGATTAATAGGACAAATTGGTGATGTTGCATTTATCTCTACCCAAGTGGTGAATGCACCAGTATAATACTTTTGAGCATACTTTACTGTAGTGATACCTTACAGCTCAGCTCTTTATATAGGCTACTGTTTCTCACTTTGCTTCCCCCTTAAACACCTTCAGAGCAAGCAATGGACATGTGTAGCCTGTGACAATGCACTGTGTAAATGGCCTTCAATATGGTGCATCATACTTACATAATCTGTTGTTTTTCATGTTTGCTAATTTCTTAGATGTTTTCCTAAAGTTCTGTTCATTTCGTCCCGTTAGTAACATAAGGGCCGGTGCTTTTATTTTGAAAAACGTACTTCCGGTAGACTAAAAAGCCGCACGGTATAACGGCAGGTGTGTCTTTCTAAAGGAGCAGGGTGTCCTACCTTTTTGTTGGAGTAGCAGGTGGCTGAAAAGAAGAAAAGGTATTTGTTTAGTTCGTTTCACATTGTGATAATAATATTGAATGACGTTATCATGTATTTTTGTTGTTTTGCTCAGTTGGAGGATGAGTGTTTTTAGGCTAGCAAGGATGCTATGTTAGCTCAATGTGACGTAGTTTCAGCTAACGTTATGTTCTCGGCTTTGCTATGCTTAGTCTGAGGAAATCTGGTACTATGGAAGCTTGTGTATGGGAAAATTGACTAAATAGTTACTGCATTTAGTTTTGTACAGTGTTTAATGAACACTTTCCTGACTTTTTATCAATTAAAAGTTGCTTGACAGCCGAAAACTTGATGACTGAAAGCTCAACGACAGCCATCGATGCTGCATTCACGTGCTCCTCGGATGGTCTCATTTCCCGAGTTGTGAGGTCATTTCTCCGACTTTGGTGAGTTTATTGGCTTTTAAGTCATATTGTGTAAACAACATGGATGCTAAAGGAAGATGTGTTGTATTTCATTGCTCAGAGCAGTTAACATCTCAGTGAAGATTGATGTTGCCATCCAATTATGCTGGAACAGTTTGAAGCTTTATATTACCACCCCAGAACCACTAAAACATTTCTTCACCTGACTTGTTATCAGGGTTAATGCTAATAAATACATTTTCTAAGTAATTCAGGTCACTCTAAGTGGACGTCAGCTAACAGTTACAACCTAATACCATATTGCGTATTACATGTGAGCAAAAAAATTGCAATACGTAAGTGAATAAAAAGTTTATTATCAGCCAGACATTAACTTTATTCCCCATGTTTCTGAGTATATGACGTCAAAGGTGGCAAGTCTGGTACAGATGTTTCCGCAGATTTTCCGAGTATGTGTCTGAATTTTTCTGGAAAATCATTTTTTTCAGGTTATTCCAGGGTTTCCCCACACACTTATTTTTATGCGGCAGCCTGACTAAAACATCTGCTGCCACATTTTGATTTTGGAGCTGGACATACATATATATATATATATATATATATATATATATATACAGTTTGGTTATTTATTGCTCTACACTCTCAGATTGCAGAGTGTACTCAGAGAACAGAAGGAGGAACAGAGGAACAGAATGGCAGGCACACAGAAAGTGAAACTTAACCGTTCATTGTGCCTAGTTTAAAAGTTTGCTTTCACTCACAAACAGATGCTCCTCTCATCCATCGACCTGATCTGATCAGCTCTGATCAGATGGCTGAATAATTATCAAACCTGTGACTCCAAACTCCATTAACCGCTGCAGAGGAAAAAAGGAAGAGTTCCACCTGTGCTGCGTTCACGGAACTGGAAAAACCCCTAAATTTGGAGAGGGGACACAGTCTAATGTGGAAATAAACGTTTTTTGCTTCATACGCCACTGAACAACTTTAATATGAATGAACAGGGCCCCACCTCCAGCGCTGTATCCATGTCTCTCGATACATCCATGGCTCAGGCCCCCAGGAGGGCAGCTCAGCTTTACTTACAATTCTATCCAGTTGCCTCTTGGGTATTGCAGCGAAAAATTCCCTGCAGCCCAAAGAGCATTCTCCCTGTAGGCCACAATTGTAAAAGAGACATCTGTAAAACTGTTGACAGGATACCTTCAACTGCAAACATAGTCAGTTGACTCTTTCTATTATGACTTTTAGATCCACGGAGGTTTTATATTTGTAAAACTTTGTTCAAGCCAAGAAAAGCGATTTAAAAATCTGTGATATTTTCAAAATGTCTATGAGCCGAGCAGGACCTTGAAGGCAGGGCCAGCAGGAGAAACTCTACTGTGCATTTTCAGTTGGCTATACAAAGTAAACCCAGAAGCTCTGACTTTTTTTGGTAAATGCACCGGGCGAGCAATTCCTGAATAGGCGCCAACTTGGGGTGTGATATCGAAGTATTGCTATACATCTATGGCAGAGCTGGGCGATATGGAGGGAACAAAT
Organism: Epinephelus moara; assembly: GCF_006386435.1. Classification (NCBI taxonomy): domain Eukaryota; kingdom Metazoa; phylum Chordata; class Actinopteri; order Perciformes; family Serranidae; genus Epinephelus; species Epinephelus moara. Next base: position 31,553,104 of record NC_065518.1, on the reverse strand, counting down.
ATCACATTATTTTTGGATAAATACCTCTGTCAGTTTTTGTGTCAGTATTGCAGGGTTGACTATTGGTGCTTCTGTAAAATATTAACACAATGAGATTTTTGATTAATAATCAATAATGTGGATATGACTACGTGGGTAAAGGCAAATGATAGAGCAGCTACAACAGTTTGGTAAATTCAGAAAGTGACATCACTTTACAGCAATGCAGCCTGTGAAACCCGCAAAAGACAACACTTACGATATACTAATATCCAACATCTAAGACAATATCTAGTGTCATATCACGATATCGATACAATAGTGACATATTGTTCAGCCCTGATTCTGAGAACTGCAGGTTCTAAAGTAAAGAATGAAGTACCAAGCTCAGGATCTTACTTTTTTTTCCTTCTCTTTCCTTTACTGTCAGTGGTCTGAATCATTTTAACCAGGACACTTTCATATCACCCCCCTTGGTTGCATTTTTGGCCATGGACACATACCTGCGCCTAACCAGGAGTAGCAGTACACAATAAAATGTACAATTTTCATGTGGACATGCTGCTACTCTGCATGCTCAACATTCCAAAACACTGGCATGTTTGCTAACCTTTAGGCCTGTGTGTCATTTGTACTTGTTGTATGAGTCACATTATACCGTGAAAGTCTTCCTTTTGATGATGCTCGGGATTGTCAGCGTTTTTCTTACAGATATCAGACTGGATGGAGCTCATTTATCAGCCAATTGGTATCATGTAGCTTGATGTCAGGTTAAACTACATAACTCTAACGAAATGACAATGCAGTTAAACCACTTCAAGGCAGGCTATTATCTTGCACAGTTGAGCATGGATTGTGGACATGAAAGTCCCCTCAGTGCCAAGACTGTTATCTGTGATGTAATCAAGAGGCAAAGCTTGGCGTTGCTCCAATGACAGTGAACAGGAGACTGACTGTGGGCACAGTGACAGCACCCTTAGGTGATTTTCTGAAGAGAACGAGCTACTATCATTATATTAAAGCTGGGGTTTTCAAAGCCTGACACTGTTGAAATGTCCTATTTCTGACACATCATATCAGAATCAGCTTTATTGGCCATGTATGTGAACACATACGAGGAATTTGACTTAAGGCTCTCTCAATGTACTGTACAGGTGTGGGCTGGCACAGTGAGCTGGGTGAGTTTGGAACACAGGATTTCTGGGATGATGGATCCTTGATATGTCACTTGGGAGTCGAGGTGTTGGGGGATGCAGTGCAGTCCCATGCTGACTGCGTCATCCACTTACCTGTTTGCCTGATAGGCAGTCTGCAGGGGGGGCAGCAGGGTTTCTGTGATGTCCTTCAGATGGGCCAACGCCGGTCTCTCGAAGGTTTCATGACCACAGACATCATGGCGACAGGCCTGTAGTCATAGGATCCTGTGATAGAGGGTTGCTTGGGGGCCCTGGGATGACGGTTAAGTGTTTGATGGCTGTTTTTCAGCTTTTCAGTGAAGCTCCTTTTTGCTACTCTGATCTCCTTTGTCAGTGTGTTTGTGTCCTGGTTGTACAGTAGTCTGTCCCCTGCTTCTGTAGGCCTCATTTTTGGCCTGACAAAGGTGCCTGAGTTTGGCTGTAAACAAGGTTTTGCTGTAGTTGTACAGGGAGAAGGTATTCGTCGACACACAAGTACTCACAAAAAGTGAAGTAAGTTGTCACAGTGTCAGAGAGTTCATCCAGGTCTGTAGCTGCAGCCTCAAAAATACTGCTGTCAAAGCAGCAGCTTTGCCTCCTGTCCAGAGTGTTGACCACAGGCTTAGCAGATTCTGTCTGTAAGTCAGGAGACGATGAACCAGACCAAAGGCCAAGTTGGTCTAGTATTTACCATTATTGATTAAATTTTTTTAACAACAGAACAGAAAAATCTGAATGCCGTCTGTCATTTTGACAGATTAGAAAACTGAGGGTGATCTGCCATAACTTTAAGTAATTCACACCCCTGTCCAGCTGGTGGCATGTGCACATAAATTGCTGTTGTATAGTCATTTCTTTGATCTTATGTACTGTAGATGACCTCATTGTCTAGCTGGCTTCAGCCATCGTATTGGTAGGCTGTGTTGCTCCATACCATTGCAAAATGTCACAGCAGCCGAGTGACTGAGGTTTCTTTGCCTGGTCTGTGTCTCCGTTCATGTTCTCTCTTCATGCCCTTCCCAACAGGGGTGAAATAGTGTTAACAGAGTGCACTGGAACGAGATTCCGCCACTTTTTTTCTCCAAGTGAGGAAATAGAATAAAAGTCGTCATATTGACATTGCTAGTCTTTGACGAGCACAGGGAATTCAATCATTTTTTCTTAGTCTATCACCAGGTAATTGTGAACTGTCAAATATGAAAAGGCAAGAAAACATCCTCCAGTTTTATAGTTATAGTTGACTAATGTGTGTTAACTTTTCACTATAGTACCAGTGGTTGCATAGCCTTCAAAATGAGCCTGAGTGAACTGTGGGCCTGCACGCTTGCGTGCATGTCATAGGTGCGCTCCAGTAATTTTACATACAGCACTACCCCCAAACGAATAACTAATAAGCTTGTTTTGTGTATTAATGATTATCAATGCGATTAAATATATCTTATCATTAAAAATGAAAATTACGATGACAGGTAATAATAGATTATAACAGAATCTTTACAACCCTATCTGGTAAAATAATGGACAACAAAGTAGTTGAATGCAACCTCTTAACCAGACAGTGATCAGAGTCCATCATTCCCGTATATGCACACAACAGCATTGCAGCACTGCTGCTAAATGATTAGCGCCGCTGCTATATAAAATTTCCCCAAACACAATAAACTCACTATCTCTACTTTAGGCAGCCAAAGTCAGGGATAAGCAAAGATATGAATCGAACACCCCCAGACATTGCCACCAGTTAGTGGTCTGTAATTGGTCATTGTTTTTTTTGAGCACAGTTGGCGGCAACAAAGGCTCCGCTGCCGGTCCAGCTGCCGACCTATTACAACAAAGTTCAGCAAAGATGTAGAGACAATGTGGAACAGCTGAGAGGTGGGCCGTTCCTCTTTATCAAAGGGGCTGTCCTCTTTTTCTTCATGGAAAGGACCATTAAACTCTTATCTGAAAATATTAAATTCCACACTGTGCCAACTCACACTAAAAGCAAAGAGTTTGCCTTGTTACATCAGCTTGCCAAAGCAAAAATTTCCATGCTTATGGGTGGATTGGGTGGCTGTCCCACAGTAGAAATGTCAGTAGAAAATATAAGATCAAATTCATGGTTTATATATCATGACTGCAGCATTAGGCCTATGACTAGATGGTGTGGGTCTTAACCAGGCTATGTTTTCTGTATGATTTAATTAGCTAAACTTGTTTGTAATGTGGCAACAGCCAGTAGTGTTTGCTTCTTCAGTAATTAACTAATATTAGGGGCATGGATACTTTACTTTACTCATAATAACCATAACTTTTCCTGTCATTGTTGTATTGTCATGAAGCATTTCATAAAATGTAATTCGACATGTACAATTGTGTATAAATATATGTGCAAAGCCATTGTCCTGTCAGCAGATGTGCTAATTATCTTGTGGTGGTGCAAATCAAAACTGCTGGAAAAATGTCCTAGGGGAAACCTTGGAGTCCCAGGGCAGCACAGGGGTCAGAGTGATCGGTGTCCTTTATTGTTGTGTAGCAGTGGTCTAATGTGTTAAAGCTGGTGGGAAATTTAACGTGCTGTAGGGAGTCTGGATTTTTGTGGTCTGTGGATGTTATCTGGTCATCCTCAGGCAACTTTTTTTTTTTTTAAGTTGCCTGAGGAAGACCATTTGGGTCGAAACGTTGCTTTTTTAGTCATTAAAACCTACTGGGAGCTCTAATTCAGTGTGCGGATTTTCCTCTTCTTTCTGCATGGACCCCTATTATCCAGCACCTGACCTAAAGCAGGATTGGATGTGCCCACAACTACTCTGTCTTCTGTTATCTGGTCAGCCATATAATATCACATCCATTTGAATTCTAAACCAGCATGTGAATGTTGTGCGGCTTTATTTTTTGTTTTTAGTGTCTGTTTATCATCTTTAAGCAGGATGTTTCTGCACAGTAGCAGACTGAGTGAGACCAGAGATATTGGATGAAGGGAGATACCCAACTGTAGGCTTATCCAATGTTAAGATAACGGTTACTCTTCCTGTCTCCTAAGTGGGCGTGGTTAGCTCTCCCTCCAATCAGAGCCTGTTCTCCCTCAACCCCCCCCTCCCCACCACCGTGTTGAACAGAGGCTCTGTGGATGTCTGTGTATGCGGATCGAGAAGCAGGTGGAATGAAAATACATTCTTCCCATTATTGCAGCCTATTGTTGCACAAAGCTTGGGCATTTTTTATTTATTACTAGTGGTAAATAACTGTTTGTAAGCTAACTGTGATTTTACCGCCTGTTTATCAAGATCACGAGATCTCGCGAGAACTTGTTTTCTGAGACGACAGGGCTCAAACAAAGTTAACTTTCTCTTGATCTGTGCGGATGAAAAATGCAGCTTTAGTGTCAGAATATTGGGAAGATGTGTGGCTTGTGGAAAATGAACCCAATATTTACTTTAGTGACTACAGGGCGAAAGAATTGACCATAAATTGTGATCATGTTCATTTTCCTCATTGACGACAATACATTCAGAGCTGCCGCAAGTCTCCTACGGGGGCGTGGCGCTGACGTCACTGAATCAGGAAGTGAGCTGAGTTGGGTATCTCGCTTCATCCAATATCTCTGGTGAGACTTACCTGTGAGGGCTACACAACAGGAGTCCACAGCAGAAAGTAGACTTGTAGCTTTACACGATGGATGTCCTACTGGGAACGAGACTGACCTGCACCAACCCAAAGACTGGGAGTGCTGCGATGGGTCAACCCCCAGGAAGCAGGTTAGAAAGCCACTGTTTCCTCCTGGTTCGCGGCGATAATGCAAAATGCTGATGATTTTATCTGCTGTCCCTGTTTAGTTGGATTTAGGTTGTGACCAAAATTCAGTGTCAGGACATCTCATGCCAACATGGGTTAATGTACTGATGGCAGATGACAGTAATATTTTGTTGGTTCAAGTTGTGTTGTTAAGTAACCAAAATCCAATGTCTTCTGAAAGTCTCATGCCAGCGTCATCTTGAGGTAGAATACCAACATATAGTCGTAAGGTATGGAGAACAAAACCCTGCAACGTCTGCAAAACATGGTAACGTTAATATCCACACAATGTGAAATTCTAACATTGTTAGACATTGAAACAATTATCAACCCAATTTTCATTCTAACCAGCATTCAATGTCTGTCAGATGTAAGAGTTCAACGTCTTTCTGACATCATTTTATTTATTCAAATTGAAGATTTTGTTAGAGACATTTGGTACAGCCCTGTACACTTTGAAGTTTATATTGCTAACGTTTTAGCAAACAGTTACTTATTTACACATGCAGCAGACACATAGCAACATTATCATTCATTTGGAGTTGTATTTGTGACCCCCTGATGAATGTAAGTCCAATATTCAGTCTTCTTTTAAGTCTGTTTTGGTCTCCACCAACTCCTGAGAACAGTATCTGTCGCTTCAGCTGCTAAATGTTCACTGTGTTCACCTACTAGTCTCTAACTGTATCTATCTGCTGTGTGCTGCTGAGCAGGTAGTGTACAGTGAGTTTATCAGAGCCTATTCACTGAATACAGCTGCCTGCTGTGGCTGGAAGCTGTGTTGATGAAAACTGTGTGACTGAACCATAACAGTGAAGTTGCAGGCCTTAAAACCAAAACAATGGGCTTCAGAGTCAGGTCATAATTCTCTGATTTCTTCATTACAAGCAACATTTTTAACATACATGGTCATTGGATCCATTGCTGATGTAAAAGTTTTAAGTACAGCAGCTTTAATGAGCTACCAGGACTTGAATTAACAATGAGAGGAAATGCAACGCTCTGGTATCAGACTACTTTGTAGTGCTCCAGTGTTGTGGCAACAAGAAAGCTTGCCTCTTTTGATCTGGGACTATTTGTTCTGTAGTTTGTGGTTTCAATGAACAGTGCTCAGAGTGAGGTCTGTTGATTACCCAGAGTAATCAGGTCATCTGGACAGAAATGCTGCTGTGGAGTTTTTTTAAAATGTAATTTAATGCTTTCAGCACAACAAGCTAAAGTTGCCTCTATTGTATTGTGTTGGAGGCAGAAATGTGTCCAGTCATAAGGCCTGAGGTCAGAGGCCAGGTGGTCTGGGGATTTTTCACCACTACCATTTCCTGTAACATTTTGACCATTTGGCCTGGCTGTAAATTAAAAACCTCTAGCATGGTGGCCCCGCTGGAACGATGTTAATGTCGGGTCAATCTCATCTAGAGTCTCAACTCTGAAGCCTCGTCGGCGATGTTGATTTGTCAACATTTATTTCCTTCTCACTTAATTTCGTCAAAAATGAGTGGAGCAAAGATTGTGGTTGCAACGCCTCGTTTTCCTACATTCGTTCATCATTAATTTGAATGAATGATGGTTCCTTTGTTTACAGGAAGCGCTCAAGTTTTTTAAATTTTTTTGATAATCCTTGTAAAAAAATCCTTGTTTTTACAATGCAACCATGATGAGAAAAAGGAAAGTTATCGTCTTGACTGTGGTGTCATTTCATTAACGATGGCTAATTATAAAACATGTTTTCATGCTTTGATGTTACACAGGCTACATATAGAACGTTTGAAGCAGAACCTCCTCCTCAGCCTCTGTATTAATCCATAATGTCTGTTTCACCCGTGTCATATTCAATCAGGACTATAGCTTTAACACTGCTTTTTCTTTCACATGATCTTAAAATACAATCTAATAATAGCCATGATGGAGGAAGCCCCATATCTAATGCATGCTGACGCTCCGCCTTATATCTGCCTACATGGTATTCCACAGAGGCAGGATGTATATGGATGATAAATATATAACAGTGTTATGGATGTAAAGCAGGGCCAGATTAACCCATTTGTAGCTCTTTCCCACCAATATGGAACAGGTTCTGTTTCAGTTCGTGCACCTAATTTTGAACTGTTCAGTGCCTTTCAACCAAAAATAAATTTGTTCAGAAGCCAAAAAAGTGGTTCCCAGCAGGAAACAAAAAATAGCAGGTTTTCCTTGACCTGCATTGCCAACTGTGAGGACATCAGTGGGTGTGTCATATTCTACAGATTGGAAAGAGAGGATGGAGTCATGCACGTTATAGTCTTCACCGTTTTCTCATCATTAATAGTTTGTCCATGCTTGTGTTTTTTTGTATAAAAACAAATATTTATAACTAAACAGCTCACAGGTAATCAATGCAATTTGCCATCTTGCTACTACGGTTTTCTTTTATTGTGCATTATGCAGTGCCCACCGTTGATGACGCATCCATGATTACAATGGTTCTCAAAGCTGGTGGAAACCCAAGCTGGTTTGCTGGATAGCACTAAAGTTTAAAAAATCCTGACCAGAACTGGTCCAAATACCAGAGTTAATTTGGTGGAAGCGGGGTATACAGGGCCCCTACTATCCTCCCTTTTTCCCTGCTTTACTTACTTACCCTGGTTTACGTTAAGGGAGGAATATGGACTTGGATGTATTCAGTCGATGTGTAAGATAATGTAAAAAACCTGCTCTGTATTACCTCTCAACACTAGTGTCACATGGCAAAAATGCGTGCAGACTTAAATGGACAGTTAACCCCAAAATCTAAAATGCATATTTTTGCTCTTACCTGTAGTACTACTCTCTGCCCGGAGCTGCAGTGTCGGAGATATTGGCTGTAAAGATGTATGCCTTCTCTCCAATATAATAAAGACTACATGGCACTCGGCTTGTGGTGCTCAAAGTGCCAAAAAAAACATCTGAAAAACTTAACAGCAATGTCCCTGTCCAGAAATCATGACCCGGTTACTCAAGATAATCCACAGACCTTGTTGGGAGCAGTTTCACGTAGGAACTATATTCTTTCTACGGAACCACACCTACTGTATCACTGCGCAAAAGGAAGTGTGCATCTACTAATGGACGAGAGGCTCGCCCTTGTGACAGCGTGAGATGAAAACATTAATGGTGTTCTCCTCAGCTGAGCTGTAATGTTAGCTAGCTCAGTGGTGCTAGGTGAGCTAGCAGTAGATGCACGCTTCCCTCTACACAGTGTTATGATTGGTGGGTGCAGTTCAAATGAAAGAAAATAGTTCCTACATGAAATTGCATAAGTGTGCATCTACGGGTAGCTCACCTAGCACCACTGGATTCGCTAACGTTACAATTCAACCAAGGAGGATGCTATTAATGTTTACATTAATAGATAACAGATAACAAAAAATAGATAACAATAGATTGTGCTGTCTAAAGTATGTATCTCTTGTCCATGAGTAGATACACACTTCCTTCTGTGTTGAGTTTTTCAAATTTATTTTTTGGTGCTTTGAGCACCACAAGCCAAGTGCCATTTAGTTTCATTATATTAGAGAGAAGGCAGACATCTCTACAGTCGATATCTTGAACACTCTGCAACTCACACCAAAACAGTCTAGACTGATGAATAGCATTACAGGTAAGAGGAAAAACATGTATTTTAGATTTTGTGGTGAACTGTCCCTTTAAGCTGACTGTGATAAATTACTGTACATATCTCAAGCAAGTTTGAAGAGTCTCCTTTTTATTTTTTATATACTGTAGAATACAAATGAATAACAAGCAATGGCTGTCGGGATAATAGAAAATATACGTTAACATTTCTAATACACAGCAGCATTAGTTGTGATTCAAAGTAGGCATGATTTAAGGTAAATGGGCTAAAACATGCATATTCACTGGGACGGTCCTTTACGGCTCATAGTAATTAACTGACTGACTCAAAATATGTTTTTTGTTTGTCAAAGAATTAGGGAAAATAACAAGCATTATTTATTGATGGTGATTTAGTCTTAGTTCCAGCTTCCTGATAATTAGAGTCTCAGTTCCTCTGGTTTGTACTTTGGGGAGATAGCCCATATCTTTAATGCCCACAGGTATTGACTTAACTGTCGACTATTCTAAAACTGATCAGGCTGCCTTTAGGCTAGATTTTTGCCCTAATGACCAAATCAGAGATCAGAAATTCAGACCAACCAGAAACACAGAACACTCTGGCTGTTTCAGGTGTTCCACAGAAAAAAAAAAAGAGTATTGATTTTTGGTGGACTCCAGTTGTGGCGAGATCTATAAAGAGTTGTTGTGTGTGTGCTTTTACACAGTTTATTTCTTTTCTGGCAAAAGGCCAGAGCAGGAATATGTTGTAGTGCTGTAAGCACACATTCAGAGTTTTTTTTTTTATAGCTCTCCTCTATTATGGTATCTTTTCTGCCGCATTTGTATGCTTCCTCTGCCCGGAAGTGCTCAGAAAGCCAGTTCTAAACAGGATTTGACATTATGTGCCAGGTAAACAGTTTAGTTTGCTGTTGTCCATCTGTTCAGACACAGAAATGTCTTTTTTCACTCCTCGGCTTTGCCTTCACATGTTCTCGGCAGAAATCCTTCTATCCCCACACTGTGACAGATTGGTATAAAAAGACTGATTCTCTTTTTTCATCCTTGTTTTATTTAATGTGCCTCTAAGAGCAAGTGGAAAAATACAGAAGGGGGGCAGGATAATTAACTTTTTTTTTTTTCCCCTACATAAACTACCTTGTTTGAAATTTTTAACTTCTTTGGAAAGCAGATTGAATCTTTAAACACACTGTTTGGGCATGTTTGTGCAGTGTTCACACACTCAACGTGGTAAGACTTGACGTATTTAAAGATTTTAAAATACAGCTGCAACAATTAGTCACTGGCAACTATTTTGATAATCCATTAGTTGTTTAAGTCATTTAAGCAAAAATGCCAAAGATTCTGTGGTTGCAGCTTTGGCTCCAATGTGAGGATTTTCCGTTTTTATCTGTTTTAGATCATCATAAACTAAGTATCTTTGGGTTTTGGACCATTAGTTTGACCAAAACAAATATTTTATTACATATGTAAATACTTGATTATTTGGAAAAATGGTCTGCACATTACTTAAAGAAAACAATTGTAAGTTTTGCAGCCAAATTTTAAAGTAGTCCCTGACTAATGTATAACTGGCATTCATGACATGTGGAATTCGACCACACAACATACAGTTTACATCGAGTAGACAGTGCTTCAAACACAGATGTTGCTGCAACTGCAAATTGACTGGTTTATGGAGGCATACAAGCGCAAGGCCATAAATCAAGTTGTCATCTGATACTGAATGTGACGGTTCTCTGTAAAATTGAGCTTTGGTGCAAGTCAGTTCATGTCTCAAAACTGACGACTTGAGACTTGTAAAACAAATGGTGTACTTACTAGCTTTCAGAGCTTTTAACTGCATCTCATACAGTGCATTCCAATAATACTACCTACCATTTAGTTTGCCAGAACAAGATTTACTATGCCATAATACATACTATGTGTAATGCAGTATGAGCTCTGCCTGCACTGCATTCATTGACCCACCAATCACCCCAGGAAAGTTAGCATACCCCTCAACCCGTCAGCTGCTGCCACACATAGATTGTAATTCTGTGGGAAACACTACAGTGCCCTTAAAGTGATACCTATGGGATACTTCATTAGATAACCATAATGTGAATGAAGTGGTGTGTAGTGTAGCCACACATTTTAGCGGCATCTTAGCACGCTGAGCTGCCAACTCTGTCAAATACACCACGCTTGACTTCACCACTCCATATTATCACGATATTTCAGAGTATTTTTGCGATAACTATGTTCTTGAAGGTTATAAAATGTGGGATCTATGTATATAAATCAACAGGCAATTTCCTTCTCTTTTAGCAAAATCCTAAATGCTTTAGTTTTTTTTTTCCACCTGGACCTTTATGTTCTGCCATTTCTCCTCCAGTCATCATACTGTAACCTGTGACAGGCTGTTATGCTACAATAACTATCACACATTCACATATATGTAGTCTTTTGTCAAGCTGCGAGCAGCACGTAGGTTTACATTACTAAAGGTTTAATCACTTGATGACACTGACTCCAGTGTGCGCACAGCGGGAGAGGAGAGGCAGAGATGCTGTGCTGCTGTCGGAGTCGCTGACTGAGTTCCCTCTGAGCGGTAAGTCGCTAAAAGAGTCTGAGAAGTCCAGGACTGTGCATAAAACACTCAGGACGCTCTTTTTGGAACCACTGCGGAGTCTGTGATAATTTTGCTTTCAGCCATGCTTGTTGTTGCTGTGGTTAACAATTTGATATCAATATGACAACAAGTCGAAATACCACGACTATCATGATACGAATTTTTTCACATGATATTTAATTTTATACTGGTATTATTGTGAACAAGATGACATGCACACCCCTACCCCACAGACTGTAGAGGTTGTTGTAGCTGCTGCTGCGGGAGTATACGTGAGTGTCTGCCCGATTGCACACACGCAGTGACAAAGCTAACAGTTAGCATCACACTGCTGTTAGCTGAGCTAAGCCCTTTCTTTGTTGGCATGAGTTTGGTGGGATTGTTTAACGGCTCAGTGTTGGGCATTAGCCGCTGCTGCTGTGTTAGCTTGTGCTAACCAGGCAGGTTGAACTGACCGTCTTCTGGGAGAAGAACGGCTTCCGAGATGGCAGCAATGGAAGAACTTGCTGATCTGCTATTGCTTGACTGGAGATGCTTTGGTACTACCTGGTACCAGGTTATTTTGGCCTGTACTTAAAGGTATCAAGTACCTATACCCAGCCCTAATGTCCCAAGTGTATACTCAATACAACAGTACATACTAAGGCCAGCTGCAGTATGTACTGAAAGTGAAAAGAAATACAGTAGTATGCCATTTAGAGTGCAGTGATAGTTTTCATTTAGCAAATGACCTTGAACTTTGGTCACTTGATAACAGGTGATTGTATGTGAGGGTAGTTGCTAACCCTATGTCTCTGTTCAAAGATTCTCCGTGGCACTGGATGTTGTGTTCATGTTGTGCTAGGTGGTCCCTGTGACTCTTTTTAGGCTGTCACATGTGATGTCATACACCTCTTTAGTCCTCCTCTGTCTTTAATGTGTACCAGCACAAATCTTGAGGTGTTGAACAGACTGTGAAGCTCAAAGGGAGTCCTGGCCTCTGAAAAGTCAGACTTCTCTGTCATCTGAAAGTGAATGTGGTGGTACTCTGCATAACAGCAGCAAAACATATCAATAAACTGAGGTTCCAAATAGCAACTTATGACTTGTCATACTTCTTCTTCCTTTGCCCACTGACCCCAAAGTGCAGAATCTATGAAGTAAACCGAATAAAGGGTTTCATTTTTAATGAAGACTGAATGAAGACTTACTAGTAAATATATAAAAGTTATGACAGCAGTAAAAATGACTTGATTTTCATTGTTGTCCCTAGAGGAAAAGTTGCTCTATACAGTCTTCTTAAATAATGACTATGTGCCTAATGCTAATTTATCTTGCAGCTCTGAAACACAATGCAGCTCTCCCTGCATCGTTTCAGTTTTCTTGTTCTTTTGCTGAGCATAAACAGGAATTTATCCTTTGTTCGTATACCTTGAGAATTCACCCTGGCATGCTAAATAGACTTTTGTGTTGTCAGCTATAGTGCTACAGCAGAAGTGCTGTGCAGAAGGAAGCACAGCATTTTTTAGTTCAGTTGGGTGTCTGTCTGTCTCCTGTGCAAATTTGACAACCTTTTTAGGAGCCAGGATTCAATACAAGAGGAGAAGAGCGTTTTCAGTTGTTAAACTCATCCTCTTTCTCCTCCTTCTTTTAACCAATCTGTGCTCTTCCTGTCTGCCCTCTGGGGTCCATGCTAAAATGGAATTTCAGCTTGCAGAACATGTTGGATGGGAGTGTTCAAAGTTTAAAAAATTCAATATTGAGTTCTTGTGCAGGGGAAGCATTGAGATTGCAATGGCAGTAATGAAGTCCCCACCTAATGCATTACTCGAAATTTTCAAAACAAGCTGTGCAAGCCAAGTATTGGCTTCAAGGCAAAGTAATATCAACACCTGATTGCTGCCAGGGACAGAGGCACATTAACGGCTCTGCTTCCCCTGCTGAACCTCATTTTGTGAGCAACTGTGACCACCGCAGATAATCACACGTTACCTTCAGAGAAAAACGTGCCCTCAGGAAAGCTTAGAAATTTAAATGGGATGATGAAATCACAGGGTAGGGGCCTTTGGTGTATTCGTGACAATAACACGTGTCTCCACCAGCCGGCCATATGCCACCGGGCAAACATCCGTGTTACTAAGGACGCCCGCAATCGCTCCCTGCTCTGCTCTGAGTGGATGCATCTCATGTTGCAAACCCCAGTGGCACATGGCGCCTGCAGTGTGTTTCTGCTTGAATCTCTGCCCACCCACTTCTGCATGGCCGTCTGGTCAGTATCAGACGTATGTGTGTGTGTGTGCTGCCCTTTTGCTACACTGGTGAGCACCAACACTATGAGTTGTGCAAGTCATTTTGATTGGTTCTTACTCTACAACAGTGGAGATAAAGAGGTTATTTAACTGAATCTGAATCCAATCTGGAATTTGTTCATCAAATTTGAATCCTTACAAATCCCTTCTTGAATCTACCTGGCTTCTGCTTTCAGCACTTGTAAGTAGCCAAAGTTATAAATAACTCAGCTGCAGCTTCTCTTTGAAGCTTCTTTTTATGCTAAATTTTGAGTTTTAGCCTAATTAATGTTCACAACCTGAAAGTGAAATGAACAGCATCAAATATGATATGTTGATTAAATATGTACCTGACACATTGAAATAACAAGTTCAGGCTACCAGCCCAGTTGGCAAAATAAAATGTTGGCATTGTACATTTCTGCACACCATAAATATATTACACTGGTACATTACATGCTAACGTATGACATAGCTCAGATTACACGTATATCGGCTGAGTCTCCTATCAGGAGTAGAAGGAGATGGTGAATGCCATGACACTTAGGCGATACAGCTGCCAAGCAGCAGACAGCAGCAGAGCACTGTTTAACACCAACCAAAGTGGGGTTCTTTTAAACGAGAGGTTGGGACATTTCCAGCTGTGTTTGTAGCAACAAAAGCGGGTATTTTTAAACATGTTGGGACATTTCCAACTATATTTGTTGGAACCAAACATGGTATTTTTAATGAGATTTCAGGACATTTCCAGCTGCTTTTGAAGCAACAAAAACAACTATCTTTTAACAAGAGTACTGGACATTTTCAGCCGTGTTCACGACCTGAGACGGTAATTTATGCATTTAGTAGTACATGTGCCTTAACCTAACATGTTAACCACAGTATTGTCGCAACATAACATGAATAATTTAAAAGTAAAGAATCATTAAGTCTCAACATAATTGCCATTATGAAACATACAAACATAACATATCTGTGGTTTGCATTAATATACGGTGCCAACATTTATTCTGGCAATTGGCTTGAGGTTACTCACTTCTACACAGTGTTTTTCAGGACCTACTGCAGTTTTAGAACTTTTAAGCTGATTAGCTTAAAGCCTTTGGAAACACAGCTTGAAATAGTAAAAATGCAGATATTATATCAAAGTCGAGTGTCTCATTAATCATCCACAAAAGTCTGAGTGAAAATAACCATTGATAACTATTAGAAAACCTGGTTTAAAAACAGCTCATTTTGCTGTTTAGACCACTTGCCAGGACAGAGTGGGCGTGGCAGATAACGCTCTGATTGACAGCTCCCTCGTTTTGATTGACATCTCCCTGGCTCAGCAATGGCTGCCACAAATTTAATCCAGCCGTACATGTTTGAGCCCTCTGATGAGAGGACGAAGCAGAAGCATTGCCAGCTGAAAATGATTCCTTTCAGGTGGTCACTGAATGGTAAGTTTCAAAATGTTTTGTGATTCATATTAATGTTACTTCGTAGGATAGTTAGCATAACTTTCCCATGCAATGTTACGGCCAGGCTCCACCGGCTGCAAACGGACAGCGTAGCGTCGCGGCATATTCATTTGGGCTCCACTGACTGCGTACGGAAGCGACACGTAACGTTAGAGAAGCCAGCAGGGTGTTTACCGTTTGCTGAGCCGAGAGGCTGCATGTAGGCTGCATAAAATGTTAAAGCATTTTCCACCAAAGTTATTACATATATTTGAGTTATCTACAAGTTTACTGTACTGTTTGTCATCTCGCTTTCAAATGTCCGCCACGGACACAGTGTCATGGATAAACAATAGAAGAGCCGTGTAAAATAGAGAGTTGTCGCGCCGCTCCCATTGTCGGTGGAGCCGCTGTAATTGATTAACGGGGGCGAGCTGCTACGGGACTGGCGCTGCAGATGTTCCCCCATGGAGCCCGGCCGTTAACGTTAGCTGAGATGAATGACAACGGGAGGCTAGCGCTTAGCCTTTCTTCACTGAGATACGTTTTCATTGAAAACATAAATCTGCTCCGTTTTTCTGATAATAGCCTTTTTCATTCAAACACATCAAGTCTTAATAGATTAAATATGTCTTTACTCTGACACACACACTGACCCTCAAAGCGGGAGAGACCGGTGCCGGCCGGCTGTCTCTCTGGCGTTGTGTAGAAGTATTTGCCCGCCTCGAATAACGTTCCCCTCCGGCTAAAATTGTGTTGTTTCCCGCAGCATCACCTCCGCGATTGGGGATATGTTTATGCGTAGCAAAGCTAACTGCTTGGGGTTGGGGTTAGGGGTGATGAAGGGTGCACATTACATCCCCTCCCCGCGAGCCGGCACTGGCACCGGGCCCGGGGGGCAAGCCCAGCCGCTCACAAGCCGCCTCTTCCTGCAGCTCCATGAGCTGCAAAGGCTCGGATTGTCCGGGCTCTGGAGCCGGTCAACCTGATTCGAGTGCTGCTGGGAGCCCGCCAGAGGCAGAGCCTCCGCTGGGTCGCAGCCGAGCGGTTCAGCCAGTTTACGATCTGTATTTTCTAAACATCAGACTAGAAAGAGGAGTTGGCTCAGACTCAAACAGGCAGATTTAGCTGGAGCAGAAAGGTTTTGTTGCGCTGCCACTGGGGGGCGGGATGAGACAACTGACGGATGATTTATGATTGGTTTGGAATTTATTGCGTAATAAATCTCAGCGATAACCACGATCAAATCAAACCCAATTTCAAGAATGTACAAAAACTTAAAAGACAGATATTTTGAATTTGGATGGAAACTGATTTCTAATTGTTTTACATGTTTAATATTATGTACATGAGACCCTAAATTACATAGTTAGAAGGCTATTGTGGATTTGGGTTTCCAGAGGCTTTAAAATATTGATAAATCATGAATACAGTTTTAACTGGGGCGCTGTTAATCATTGAATACTTAAATCAACATGCCACGATAGCCTGATCATTCCACTAAAGACTCCCCACCTTGTTGGTCTTGCAGCCGTCTTTATGCTTGTCAGGATGTGTCATTAACCCATTTCCCAGCATCGGTGTTTGTCAACTCTGCAGAGAGCCTCAGTTTGATCATATTCGCGCCATTTAGTCAGTATATCCTGGCTCCTCACCATGACTACTTCTCCTTTCTTTATGAAGTGTCTGGTGTGTACTATGAGGATCAGTTGATGTATGTGAAATGATGCAATGCTGCACAATACTGCCAATGTGTGCTGAGCAACTTCAGTTCAGATTAAGTTCATTAGGTCAGATTTAAGGTTGGTTTGAGGTTAGAGTTCGATCAGACTGAGGATTTTTCTCCTCATGATATTAAAATTTGTGAGTTATGCCAACAGAAAAGAGTACCGGGGGAACAGTTGCTTAGCAATGTAGCCTACTGCTGCAGATGCAATGCTAGTTTGGTTCTGGAAGTCACACAATAACACAAATAAACTAGCCGATGAGAGGCAGTGATAGACCAGCAACTCCCCTCATTCTGTGAGGTAAAATACCGGGGCTGCAGCAAAATGTATTATAGCAACGTACAAAAAGCACCACCTAAAAAGAGCAATATCAGTAAAATGCATGCTATATTAAGATTATTTTGCTGCTTTACCTTGCTGTCAGACAGCCCTTTCTGACAGGAACTAAAGCTGTTACGTTGCTCTCTTTAAAGCCACCAGACTTCATTGACAGAAACCCTAATTTTACCTTGCAGAACAAGGAGCGCTGGTCTGCTGCTGCCTCTGATTGTTTACTTTGAGCAATTGTTTGACTTCCGAAACCAAACTTATTTGGCTGCCACAGCAGTAGGCTACATTGCTTAGCACCTTGAGAGCCTTAGTCTCACTCCAAAGTTGTCAAAATCCGGCACTTGGACAATGACTTGCGGTGTCAGAAAGCAACAAAAAAAGGCGTCCTTTAACGTTGGCATGATACGTGGCCAGTTGCGGTTATAGTTTAATGGGAAACGCAGCAGGACAAGGACGAAAGTCCGAATGGGATGGGCGAGAGGGATGGCGGATGGGTCCAACAAACCACGACTTTCATCCGAGAGAGTGGCGGTCGCATCCTGTAAGATTCTAAAGCCAAACCCTGTTCTTTTTTCCACAACCTTACCACTTGCCTTTGTTGCCTAAACCTAACCATGTGTATTTGTTGTTGTAGGTAAAAAAAAACGTCAAATTAATAATAATAATTATTAATTGAGATATATGTAACATGCAGTGGAGAGCAGTCATCAGTATCTGTGTGCCACATCACCATGGACTGCCGTGTGCAGTAGATGCACTGAGGGACGCAGCCTGCTCTGCTGAACCTGACGTACATGAGACCACAGACTGTTATGATATGATATGAGGAAGAGAATAAGAAGTGGTGCAAGGAAACATCACCCCCTAGCTTGTGATAAATGTTTTAATATTAAAACCTATAAAGAATCAATATAAATGTAATATATTACTGCTGCTATGGGTCGGGCTCAGGTGGGGCTTGGACAGAAACTGTGTGGGTTCATGTAGGGTCAGGCCTGACTTTTTTGGTCCTGATCAGACCTGTGTCAGGTCACAAGGGAAATTCTTTTAGAAGTGCTTGGAAAAACATAGCTCAGCCAAAATTTGAGTTTTTGTATTTTGATACACAAGAAACACTACTGGAAAGTTCCAGAATAAAATGAAAAGACACAAAATATAAAGGAGCCGCCCTTTAAATGTACATTTATAAATGGTGGAGAACACCCGCCTCTTTCATCTTAGTCAATTTCTCAGTTTGTTCTGTTTGTGTCTGGCTGAACACTTGAAGATGTGCTTGTTTCACTCTAACTTTCCTCAGCGTGCGTCTGCTGATTTATAAATAAATGCAGGTGGCTGCTTCTTGTAAGGAGAGATCTCAGCCATTTTTCTAACAATCGACAAACTGCTTGACGTTTAGTCTGTGTGCACAGTAGATGTGTCTGCATGGCTGATGTGAGTCCCACACTTCACCTCCAGCAGTTCTGGCTCCTCTCTACATCATCGGCCGATTGTTCAAATGCATAAATTTACCCATGTTTATATTTTCGTGAACTACCCACCTCTTTTGGACATGCCAATAAAAACCCCTCTCATAACCACCAGTGGGGACACCTTTATTTTTTATGCCTCCATGCAGGCGATAGCTGTGGCTGGAGGCATTGTCTGTCCGTCCATCACATTCTCTTGATATCTCAGGGATGCCTCGAGGGAATGTCTTAAATGTTGGCACAAACATCCACTTGGACTCAACAATGAACAGATTAGATTTTGGTGGTCAAAGGTCAAGGTCACTGTGACCTAACCTGTCTTATTCTTGTGAACAAATATCTCAAGAACGCCTTGAGGGAACTTAATTTAAATTTGGCACAAACGTTCACTAGGACTCAGTGATGAACTGATTTGATTTTGGTGATCAAAGCTCAGGGTCACTGTGACCTTGCATCTTTCCCGCTGTCATGAATGCGATGTCTTAAGAAGGCCTTGAGGGAATTCTCTTAATTTGGCACAACTGTCCACTTAAACTCAAAATTGAATTGATAAGAATTTGGTGGTCATAGGTCAAGGTCAGTGTGACCTCACTAAATATGTTTACGGCTGTAATTCAAGAATTTACCCGGTACTTATGACAAAATTTCACACAAATGTTTTATAGAATTTAGCGATGAAGTGATAACATTTTATATACAAAAAGTCAAAGGTCAGCTTCACAGTGACATCATAACGTCATCTGTCCATAACTAAAGGTCATATCTCAGGAACGGGGGGGGGGAGACATTGGGTCACATACTGAATTGGTGACGCTGATTTTGGGCGTCCACTTTGACGTTTTTGACATATCTATGTTTTCACAGACATTGATGTAAACTGAAAGTGCAACCTGGCTGGTTTGCAGAGGCATACAACCGCAAAGCAGTAACTTCTATAGTTCCGCAAAATCTTGTAGTAAGGAGGTTGGAAATGATTGACTTTGACAGCTGATAAAAATATGTGGGTTTAGGGTTAAATTCAGTTCAAAACTGAATGATATAAAAAGATGTCCTCACAAGTATATAGTAGTACAAATGTGTGTGTGTGCATGTTTGTGTGAGTGACCACCTTGCCTGTCCCCAAGCAGCCGTAGCTCATCACATCTGCTGCTCAGGAATCTGAAGTCTATCAGCCAGCTGGAGTGAGACGACCTCCACGCCAGCTGTAATTTACCACGGGGAGATGAGATGGGAAGTGTGTGTGCGTGTGTGCGTGTGCGTGTGCGTGTGCGTGTGTGTGTGTGTGTGTGTGTGTGCAGCCAGAAAGAGCCAAATGAGTAAGCTGGTGACGAGGCCTGGCAGAGAAAGCGGGGACGGGAAGAGGCAAGGAAGACAGCGGCTGTGGTGTCTGCGGTTAGATGGGAGCATCATACTGCAGGTGGACTGTGAGTTTTCATGGGCACCAATCAGAGCGCAGTCCTGCCTGCTCCATGCAACAGCACCATCCAAGTGCCCCAATTCACTCTCCATCACACACAGGCCCTGTCAGGGAAAATCTCCCGCTGCTAATCTGATAATCCTGTGCAGATGTGTGTCCTGCAGCAGGAATATGAATAGTGTGTGTTAGTGTGAGGGAGATGGAGAGTAACTGAGCGTGTTCTACAGTAAGTGGGTGGGTGATACAGAGCGGCAGAGAGCTGGTGTTTATCCACGCCTCACTTTCTCTTCTTTCTCTTTCTGTGACAGTAGCTGTTTGTTTTGCCATGTCACCAATTCTTCCGGAATAATATACACTGGTGTTTACACAATCTGCCGACACACTGCGAAAACATCATGTTTGGTCAAATCTTCCTAAGGAAAAAGGCTGATATTGTCACATTTCTAGTGTATATGGAGCTATAGTGATGGTATAAGCAGTATGTGTAGCGTTTTTACCCAATTTGTGCCTCTTACATGAGGATAAACGCGCACAAATCCGATCCAAGAACGCCGATCCAGTTTTTCACGGAATCCGCTCCCAGTGCTCCGCGAGTCAAGCAGTCCATTTCAGTGATCCGTTCCAGCTCTTACTATCAATCCACCAGGCCAGCATGCAGACGGCAGACACACACGGAGGATAGGAAGAGTAGCGGTCAACTTAGTTAACTGACTATTTGTTTTCTGCTCTGGTTTTTTGAGAGTGACATTTTTATTTGGTTTAGACTCTTACTGTTTAAGTAAAGAGCACTGATGGCACTGTTTTGGGCACAATTGTGAAATAGTGAAATTGGAGCCATGGATGGACTACAAAAACACTACTAAAATAACTGAAAAGGAAAGGCTGCATTGTTTGTTAAATGCCAACAATGTCTTGTGGTGTTAATCTTTTTTTTATTTATTAGGGGAGCAAAGCACAAGTGTGTGGAGTCTTGCTGCTATTTTAATTTCA
>NC_065518.1:31530911-31531958 GCF_006386435.1 Epinephelus moara | reverse complement strand
GAGCAGCGCCCCGTTTACTTAGATGAAAAAAGGAGAACAAGAGGGAGGAAGAGGGGAAAAAAAAGCAACTCCCAAACTAGGCTCCTGTAGGGGGGCACAGTGTGGGAATAGGAAAAAAAAAACACCTCAGCACATAAGCAACATAATAAGACATTACAACAAAACTCATATCTGTAGTAGTCAACACTGCAGATGTATGGCAGTTACATTTTAGCTAGATGTATATCCCAGGCCTCCAGGAAGTGCGCCAGGCATTCAAACCAATTTTTATAGTGGCCCGACAATGTATTTACACTACCATGTGATGCCCTGCAGCCCAAAAACATGTTTTCCCATTGAGTTCCGTATATCAGTGAACACATTTTTTTTTTTCCACTATCTGGATTTGATTGATCCATTCCAATAACATTTGAAAAGTCCAGAAGAGCTGCCTAATTTAATCATTTTATCCCTATTCAAGTTAGCAGAGTGCCAAACCAGAGGCAGCTGGCTTGTCCAGCGGAAGTCTCTACTGCACTTGTTCTATGGGCCGCACAGTGCGAAAGCAGTGTTGATCATCTGGGGATACACCTCCAACACTGTATCCAGTTCAACAATCAGCTGCTAATCTAAGGGGCTAATTTCAACGATTACTTTTGATCAGACTCAGAGAGGACTTTGAAATGACTTGTGTAAAGTAGAAGATTATTTGAAAACTTTACGGAGGCTAATCCTGCTTGACCTGACAGCGCCTCCGCCCGCTCGACACAAGCATACTCGGGCGTACTATAAGCGGAGCGGACTCCGCGAGGAATGTCTTTTCCCAAGGAGAACATGTGCTCCTAAGTTGAAAAAGTAAGGAACGCACAAAGAACTTTAGGGGCTTTAATAAACGTGATGCAAATAGACATTTACAAGCAAAATTATGTAATGAATTTGTATACAAAATGTACAGAAAGGTAAAATCATCAAGTTTTGAAAAAGTATTGCAATTTAATTTTGTCTTTAATGTTATTACCTTATATATATTATCTTTGCAATATGATTATCTTATATAATGTTATTACT